>NC_045448.1:28322786-28451384 GCF_002776525.5 Piliocolobus tephrosceles
TTTTTTTTTTTTTTTTTTTTTTTTTTTTTAGTAGAGATGGGTTTTCACTATGTTGGCCGGGCTGGTCTTGAACTCCTGACCTCAAGTAATCCACACTCCCTCAGTCTCCCAAAGTGCTGGGATTACAGGTGTGAGCCACCGCGCATGGCCAAAGTTGAAATTTTTTAAAAAAGGAATTGTTAACTTTATTAACAATTGCTAAGACTTGGCATTATAGTTACATTAAACAAAAAAAAAAAAAAAAAAAAAGGAAAAAAGAATCCTTCATTCTGTTGGACATAAAGACTAAAGTATTTATGGATAAAATAATATAGTGTCTAGCACTGTTATAAAATACCCAAATTTGTTTTTTTTAAGTGGGCTAAGAAGTAAAGAGGGGCCGGTCGTGGTGGCTTACACCTGTAATCCCAGCATTTGGGGAGGCCAAGGCAGGAGGATTGCTTAGGTCCAGGAATTCAAGACCAGCCAGGACAATATATGGAGACCTCATCTCTACAGAAAATTTTAAAAATTAGCCAAGCATGGAGGCATACATCCTTAGTCCCAGTTACTAGGGAGGCTGAAGTAGGAGAATCGCTTGAGCCCAGCAGGTCAATGCTGCCATGAGCCACGATCATGCCACTGCACTCCAGTCTGGGCAACAGAGTGAGTCTCAAAAAGAAAAAAAGAAATAAAAAAGATAAGATGACGATGAGCCTTGAAGCTGAGCAATGGGCTCACAGGGCCATGATAGTCCCTTCTTCTTATTTTGTGTGTTTCAATTTTTCGTGGTTTTAGCTACAAGCGGAGACAGGTAAGCGTGTGTTCCCAGAGCCCCAACCCTGCGGGGTGGTTGGAGCAGAGCAGATGAGACCTCACTCATTCCCACCTTGGAAGTCGATGGGATCAGGGATCCCTTGGAAGTTGAGGGATGAGAGCACGGGCCTAGGGGGCATGAGCCTGTGGCAAGTCACTCAGCAGGTCGGGAGCCTCGGGCCTCCAGCTCAGGCCATGGTGCCCCAGTTTGTCCAAGAGAGAACTCCCCACTGTCTAATCCTCACATCCAGTCACTGGTCCTGTTTATTCTCGCTCCAAAATTTCTCTCAGATCTGCCTACCTTGCCCCATCCCCTCTGCCCACGCCCCCCTCCTTCAAGCTGCCATCATCTCTTGCCCTGCCCACTCCAGTAGCCCTGGCTGGAGGCCAGGTCACCCTTTTGTCCCCATCAGTTCTCCCGGCACAGCCCACTCTGCGCTAGTCCATCCCAGGCCCTCATTTACAGGCGGGAACACTTAAAAATGGACCCTTGGCCGGTTGCGAGCTTGGGGCTCGGGAGGCTGATGAGAGGCCCAGACCAGGTCCCCTTCTCGGACTCCCAGGTTGGGACATCGACGCAGAGAGCTGTGTCTAGGGGTGGGTCCGCCTGGGCAACCAGCTCTCCAAGAGCAGAGTTTAAGCTGCAGACCTGCCTGGATGCAGCAGACGTGGCTGGCTGGCTTCCAGAAAGGTCAGGCTGGCTGTTGATGGCTGACCTCACCGTCCTGACCAACTGGAGAGGTTACCGTGGCCACAGCTGCCACTGTAGATAAGGTTGCCTGGGAACTGCAGTAGCCCCATATCTGGCTCCTGTGTCACTCAAGCTTGGCCTGTGAGCGGGCCCAGAGCAGGCCTCACCCGGCCCACTGAGGATGGCAATGGTGTCCTGGGGGCCTCGTATCTTCTAGGGTTCCGGAGCTGGGGATGGAACTGGGCCCTGGACAGCAGGATGGCAGGAAACAATGCCACCCACCCCCTCCAAAGCCTCCCTAATTAATGACCACAGCAAGAGGGAGAGCAATGAGAACTGTAAAGAACTGAGGAAGCGGTGGCTAGCCCAAGTCTGCATGATTGGAGAGGCATCCCCGTTGGTTCCCTCCATCTCCAGGCAGATGCTTAATGAAGAAAACGGCTTTTTGGTGCCTCCCAGCAGCCACACACAGCCTGGGCAGGCCCCACAGAGCAGCGAAGGCCCAGAGACTCGACTTTCCCAGGCCCCTCCCACCTAGAGCAGGGCCCATGAGGCAGCTTCTCAGTCACGAATCAGCCTGTGAGGCTGGCTCTGCGCCTGGGCCTCCTGCCAGGGGCGTGAGGAAGGGAGCGCTGGGTTCAGACACTGTCCCTGCCGCCTCTGGCTCAGGGCTCACTGCCTGTGGCCCTGCCTCTTCGCCACCTCCAAGTCACCTTGGGCCTGGCAGTCCAGCTCGGGGTCCCGCCCTGCCTCCACTCTGGAGCACCTAGCAGCCACTTCACTGAAGCTCAGCTCCTGAGGATGGAGGGGCAGAGGACAGGCTGCTGAGAGGAGAGGGTGGCTGGGGACGGGGGGCAGAGGGGGCTGCCCAGGTCTCTGAGCAGGTAGCTGTGGCCACCTAGGAATGACTCCTGATGTCGATGGATGACTTGGGGATAGAGTCTGGGGTCTGGAAGCCCTGCAGCCAGCTCAGCCTGTCTAGGAACAGTCCAGCTGAGCTCTGGCAGCCCAGGCCAAGGACGGAAGCTCCCTGCCTGGTTCCCTCCCAGGCTCTCCCAGAGACCACCCACATGGGCCCTATCAGCTGGGATCATTCTCCAGCCCTCTGGCTCAGCCCACAAACCCACTGGCTCCGAGCTGCCCAGGCCTCCCTCCCTGGAATGGCTAAGTCCCAACAGCTGACCCTGGCAGGCATCTGGGCCACAGGGAGAGATGGGGGAGAGTGGCTTCAAGTGGAGGAGGGTGGCACCGCCCCGGACGGGCCTTTGACCCTGAAGACACAGGCTTCTGAGTGGGGCCCAGGCCTGAAAAGCAGGGAGTGAGGGTGGGTATCGGACTATCACCTAGCACCAGCTTTGTTCTGGTCTGGCTTTGATCTCCCTCCCCAGGCCCTGGGCTCTGGCCCCATCGAACAGTTTGCTGCCCTCACACAAGCACCATGGCTCCTTCCCGTGAAACTGGGCTCAGGACGGTCCATCTCTTGGGAGTGCCCGTGCCTCCCCTTGCCAGTCTAGTTCCTGCCTGCCCTCAAGGTTCAGGCCCTTCACAGGGCCCTGGCTTCCAGCATCTCATGCTCTGCACGTGCACAGCACGTCTTTCTGGAATGTGCATCCTTCTGCCTCAGGTCTGAGGCATGGTGCACACCATGGACCACAGGTCCTGCAGCCTGAGCATCCCAGAGTCCACTCCCAGCTCCGCCACTTCCTAGCTGGGTGATCTTGGGCAGGAAACTATAGAATGGGAAAAATAATAGCCACTTCACAGGTTGTTTTCTTATTGTTTTATTGTTTTGTTTTTGAGATGGAGTCTCACTCTGTCGCCCAGGCTGGAGTGCAGTGGCGCGATCTTGGCTCACTGCAACCTCTGTCTCCCGGGTTCAATCGATTCCCCTGCCTCAGCCTCCCAAGTAGCTGGGACTACAGGCACGTGCCACCACACCCAGGTAATTTTCAGTATTTTAGTAGAGATGGAGTTTCACCATGTTGGCTAGGATGGTCTCGATCTCCTGACCTTGTGATCCGACTGACTTGGCCTCCCAAAGTGCTGGGATTACAGCGTGAGCCACTGTGCCCAGCTTTTTTCTTTTCTTTTCTTTTCTTTTTGAGACAGAGTTTCACTCTTGGTGTGATCTCGGCTCACTGCAACCTCTGTCTTCTGGGTTCAAGTGATTCTCCTGCCTCATCTTCAAAAGTAGTTGGGATTACAGGCGCCAGCCACCACACCAAACTAATTTTTGTATTTTTAGTAGAAATGGGGTTTCACCACGTTGGCCAGGCTGGTTTTGAACTCCTGACCTCAAGTGATCCACCTACCTCGGCCTCCCAAAGTGCTGAGATTACAGGCGTGAGCCACCGCACCTGGCCCACAGGTTGTTTTTTAACAAGGATTAAATGAGACATCTGTGGGACCTGCTTAGGCTGGCGCTCAGGATGTGCGGTGATTATTCCGCACCGTGGTGATGGTGGCGGCGGTCGTTGTTCCTACGGTGAGTCCTGAAAACAGCACTGGTTTCCTAAAGACAGGAACACGTCTTCTGTGTGTCTTCTCTGCCCTCCTGCCCGCTCCTACTTCCCCCTCAGTGCCCTGCAGAGGGAGCCTGCTGGGCATGGGCAGAGAGCCCACGAGAACCTGGTGCAGGTGGAAGGAAAGGGGACCCCACGGGGAAGGTAGAAGGGCCAGGGCTTTCCCCAGCAGTGGCCAGATCTGAACGGAGATGACTCTGTGTTGCTGTGGCCACTCCAGACCCCAGACCACAGCCTGATATCCAAGCTCCCGAGGGAGCAGAATGCACCAGCCGCCTCAGAGAGGAGGCGCGGCCCAGTCAGGGCCCCACGTTGTCATGGGTCCAGCTGTCCTCAGGAGGGAAACTGTCTTGCGAGCCTGGAGACTTCTGGTTGCTTCTCAGAGGAAAGGTAGCATCTCCCTTCCTTTCTGGGAAACAAACATTCCTGAATACCAACTGTGTGCCAGGCCCATTGCTAGCTGCAACCTTGGGCAGGTCCCAAACCTCTCTGAGCCTTGGGCCTGTCATCTGGAAACAGAGCACTCTATAAAAGATAGACTTCAAAGGGCTGTGAGGACAGTCAAAGAGACCGTAAAGCACAGAGCCTGGGCAGGGGTGGGTATTCAGGAGAGGTGGTGGCCCCTTCCCCTGTGCCCGCCCCTGGGAAACCCTATCCCCCACCTGGCTGGCAGCACAGGAGACGCGGAGAAGGGACGACCCGGTCTGGGGAAGGGGCGGTTTCCCCAGGCTGAGCTGCCACTGTCTTCCTTCCCGGTGTGGGTGGTGGCTCCAGGCCTGGTGGTCTGCCACAAAGGCCCAGAAGGTCCACGCTTTCTGGTGGCTGGGAGTGGCAGTCGGGGGCTTCAGGACAAGCCTCTGGCTGCTGTGGCCCCAACCCTTCCTCTGCACCTTGGAAGCACCAACCCCTGGGCTGTCTGAGTCTTTGCTAACAAAGTAGGAGCCAGAAACCCTCCTTCAGACACAGGTCACTGTGAGCCTTGGCTAAGCCTGGGGACCTCTTCTCAGCCCTGGCTACAGCCCAGATGCCCACCCTGAACCTTCCACGAGTCAGGGCAGGCACCATTTCCCCAGGACCAGCTGAGCAGTAAAGTCTCTTCTGGTTTATCTGGAGGAAGGAAAATGACGTCATGAGGTAAACCGCACAGCCTGAAACCACGAGGCTGGGCGCCCCAGTGATGTTTGCTTTTCAGCAAAAGTCACCATGTGCACAGAGGGGCAGGCAGCCTGGGCCATTGTGGTCAGAGGGTCGGGGGGAAGACAGAGGGAGATTTTTAACACGGAACCACAAGGAAGGAGAGGCCCCGGAGAGGACGGACGTCAGAGGCCAGAGGGCGGCTTCCTGGGGTGCTGTGGGAGACTTGTCACCTGCTGGGCGGGGTGGTCTCTGCTGGCATCTCACGACGTCTCGGGCTTGGCACCTGAGGCACGCAAAGTCACACTTGCCATAGCGGGCATAATAACAGTGGCAAGAATAATATCGATAACGCATCCTGACCACGTGTCTCTGTAGCCTTGTCGCCTCCTCAACACCATCCCATAAGATGGAACCCTGTGAGGCAGACGCAGCCTGCACACAGAGGAGGGCGGGGAGGCTGGGGCTCTGGCCTGTGCTTTCGCCTCCAGACCATGGAGCTTCTTTGCCCACGTGCTGGGTGCCGTCCAGCCTGAGGCCTGTGTGCAGGGTCCCTGTTTCAAGCCCTGATTCCTGCCTGCTACCTTCGACCCAGGAAGGCCCCTCCCCTCTGCAGCCCTCAGTTTCTTCACCTGTCAAACGCCCTGCCTTTGAGGTAAGAGATTACGTAAGGTAAAGCTTATTCTTCAATATTGTTCTCTTACTCTGTCAATGCTTTGAGCAGGATTCCCTGGAGAAACTGGCCCCAAAGGGTGGGCCCAGACACTGGTCTTGATGGGCTGGCTAAGGAGGGAGCTCTGTCTCATGGGAGTGGATGGCAATGGCAGGCGGGTGGGTGGCACCTTCTGTGGAGTGGGGGCCAGTGGGCAGCTTAAACAAGGACAGAGAGAGCTGTCTAGGGAGGTCCGATGCAGCCTCACTTTTCTCAAGAATCTCGGGGTCTCCAGGCCCGCACTCTAGGGCTGCATGAGTTTGAGGGGTTCCTAAAGGAAGTCCCCTGTGTGTCTGGGTGTGCCTGGGGTGGCAGTGTAGGGGCAGGTGCGGTGCCCACACTGTCCATATGTCCTTACGCGACCCAAGCCCCAGGCCCTCTGCCTCAGGGTGGGGCCGCAGCTCAGCTTTGATGCCCCTGAGGGCCTGCCGACCGGGACTGCTGTTTCAGGCAGGAGGTGGGAGGACGCAATGCAGGCAGCGTTGCCCAACCAAAACACCCCCGGCCCAATTCCTCCCACAGGCCTCCTGAAACCCGCAGTTCTTCACTGGAGTCCCAGCTTTTTGGACTATGGCTCCCCCTTTGCAGTTCTTTTTCTTTATAACACAAAGACACCATCAGAGAGGCTGTACTTCACAATCCCCAAATGTTAGAAGGCAGAAGGTCTTCCAGACACCCACCGCCAGGCCTGTGTTTTACAGAGGAGGAAGCTGAAATGGCTGGTCCAAGACCACACAGCGGGGAGCAGGTGGCAGCACGGGCGCTCGAAGCTTCATCTCTCGCTGTGGGGTTTTCTCTCGCCTGTCTCTACCGTTATCATCCTAATACGGACCCATCAGATCCTTTTTCAAGACACCACCGGCTACAAGCAGACGGCAAGCCTGGGGCTGAGAAGCACTGTGGGGAGGAGGAGTGGAGCTGGGAGAGGGTCACAGGAGTCAGGGGCCAGGGAAAGTTGCCAAAAAGAGAGACAGCCTCTCCTGCCCCTTTCCCAGGGCTGACTCAGCACTTTACGCGTGAGGATTTGTCATCAACAACTGTTTGACCCCAAAGCCATGGTGCCCTGGGTTGGTGTCCCAGTGATGCTTTTCTGACTCGTGGCCCAGGATGACACAAAGCCCCAAGGGACAAGCCAGAGATCCCACTGGCCCAGCCAGATGCTCCAAGATTCCTTTTGCCTGTAACCCAGAACTGGCCCACCCTCTTGCCTGGTTACTGGGTCTTTCAGGAAAGAGCAATGGACAGTGGGAAGGGCTGGCTGTGAGGCAGGGTCAGTCCTGGGGCCCTGGGAGTGTCTCTTCCCTTCCCCGAGCCTCAGTGTTCTGGTCTGTACAATGGAAGTTCAGGTCAGATGGTCTCTGGGTTCCTTCCCAGCTCTGAGAACCAGGTTCTACCTCAGCTATTCTCAGAAAGGACAGGGTGGTCTGGGCTGGGCATGGGCTTGAGGCTTATGCTCCTCTCCTAGCCCCAAGGACTTTCCATCCTTTCAGGTCCTGCTGGGGCTCAGCTGCCCAACTCTGAGCAGAAAGAAGAGCCGTGAGTCTGACTGGGCAGTGTCATGCTTGTAATCCCAGCACTTTGGGAGGCCAAAGAGGATGGGGAGTCCGAGACCAGCGTGGGTAACATGGCGAAACCCTGTCTCTACAAAAAATACAAAAATTAGCCAGGTGTGGTGATGTGTGGCTGTAGTCCCAGCTACTCAGGAGGCTGAGGTGGGAGGATCAGTTGAGGCCAGGAGGTTGAGGCTGCCATGAGCTAAGATCACAGCACTGCATTCCGGCCTGGGTAACAGTAAGACTGTGTCTCTGACAGAGGGAGAGAGAGAGAGAAAAAAAAAGCATGGGTGTCTAGCTGCAAGGCCTCCCAAATCCCTGAATCCCACTAACCATCTCCCAAGTGAGCAGAGGGAGGCCAAGAGAGGGCAAGCAGGGCACCAGGCCAGAAGCCAAGCCAGGGACCACGACCCTTCCTGCTGCATCAGCTGTCTCATGTCTTCCCTGAAGGAACCCTCTCACAGGACAGTTGGACGCAGCCAGGCGGGAAGGACTCTTCACCAGCCCCGTCTCCATCGCCCAGCTGCCATCACTGCCGGCATCGACACTGACCCTCCGGCTCCAGCACCAGGTCACCACCCTGCCCCTCATCCATCCTCTTCCTCCACACGTGATGAATGAGCGTTTCTCATTCAATCATTCTCAGAGGCAGCACAGCGTGGCCAGTAGGAAAGAGGATGCGGGAGCCAGACTGCCCGGCTCCACCACCCACCAGCTGCTTTTATTCCCTGCCTGCTGTAGTTCCCCGGGTCGTAAAATGGGGATACAAATAATATTTTCCTCATCAGGTCACCGGGAGGCTTAAATAAGCCCATACTGTAAGTGCTTACAGGGCCTGCCACATAGTAAGTACCCCATAATTGCTGTCATTCATTCATTCATTCATTCATTCATTCATTCATTCATTCATTCATGCATTCTCTCCTGCCTGTTTCTGAAAGAGTTGAGATGACTCACAATGGAAACGCAACGATAATAGGACTTTAAAGTCAGGTTAAAAGAACACAAGCCTAGGCTGCAGAGGAGAGGGTGCCCCAGAACCTGGACCAAGCAAGTCTCACCTGAACACAACCTCCTGGCGTCTCGTCCAAAACATAAAGGCTGCTGGTATCAATTCTCCTTTTCTGATAAAAGGAAGCACAACAGCTTTCCAGCAGAATACAAGATTTTTTTCTGGTTCAAACTTTATGAATGACATTGAACAATGCAATGGGTAGCCTCCCCCTCACCTCACCCTGTCCACCTTTTTAATCAACTCCTGAGAAATGGGGTCTGCTCTTCATCCCATCCCACTCCCCATTTCCAGACCCTGGGGAAACCTGCGGTTCTGGAGAGCCTGAGAGCCCCCAGAGCAAAACCTTCAGCTGTCCCAGGAGAAGGACACTCGGAGAGCCAGCCGGAGCTGGCTGCTTTCAGCACCAGGGGACAACTCTAAGAAAAAGCTGAGCCACTGAGTCAACGAGGGCCTTCCCTCCGCTGCTGACAGCAAGTCCCTTCCAGGCGCTTCCCCGCAGCTATAGCAGCAAGCGCCCCTGTGGCAGGCCGGGAATGCTCACTGAGAAAGCCCAGAGCTGTCTACACTTCCCCTCACCGGCTTCCCCTTCTCTCAGCAGCGGTAGGCACAGGAAAGGTGAGCAGGGCCCTCCACGCTTAGTCACCCGAAAGATCTGGGGGCCCAGCAGGGAAAGGTCTCATTCCATCTCCTCCAGGACCCTGGGGGAGTAGCATGGTTCTAACTGTGGCCTGAGACCCTCTGCACGGACATAGGTATCACCAGAGAATGGCGCCCTGAGCCCTCACCCTCAGTGTGTGTATGCATGTGCTGCCTGACTCAGGGGACGATGGGAACCTCCTTCCTGTCCTGCAAGCCTCTGCCTCATCTTTGAAAGACTCACGGAGCCCCCAGTTCTTACCCACCTGTTAGGTGGGAAATTCAAACCTGGGCTCTGAAGGGAGCGGTCCCTCATCCCCTGCCCTTCCCAGACCCTAATCCGGGCCTCCAGGATGTTTCCCCAGCAGCCCGTGGGCTTCCATCCTCAGCTGTGGGCCTTCCAGTGGGTAGGCACTCATCACTGCAGACAGCACGCAGAGGAGCCGCCCGCTGGGTCCCTGGGGCACGGCTGTCCCTCTCCCAGTCCCCGGCCCTGTTCCCTGAATCACAGGCAGCAGAGAAGCTGGCTCCACGGCTGGCCTTGCTTGCCCTCTTGGCTGGGGAAATTTCTTTTGGCGGGTGGCAAAATGTGACTAGCCAGGACATGATGACCTGCCACTCAAGACTGGCTCATACACTGGTCATGAGAACAGTTTGCTGAGAGGGGTTTTTGAGTGTGAGGGAAGTCCCAGCTGGTCTTGGACCCTGTGTATCACTGGGGTGGGGTGGGTGGGGGCTGGGGTGAGATGTAATTAGATCGGGACCTGGAGCTTGTTGGGTGGGGATGGGTGGAGATGCCAGGGCCTTCCTCTCCTGCCCTACTCAGACCTTATCACCTCCTACCTGACTGTGGCCACAGCCTCCTCCCTGCCAGCGTCTCCCCGCCCAATCAACACTTCACACCTTTTCAGCTGCTGATTCCCGGAGGACCACTTACACCGAGCACTGTGAGCCAATCGACGGCAGAGTCTCTCCAGCTCATAAGTCTTCAGTGACTCCCCACTGCCCAAGGAAAACAGAAGACACCTGAGGCCTTGCACAGTGGACCTCACTCTCATCCCTCCCCCAAGAGAATCCTCGGCCTCGAGCCGAAGGCTGTGGGCTCTGCAGACTCCAGGCCTCTTCTTCCCAGGGCGGTCTTCCCTTTCCCTACGCTCAAGACACAGCCCAAGTCCCACCTCCTCCATTGCGAGGGACGCCACCGTCTGAAGTCCTGTCGGGGAAAGAGTCTAGTTTTTCAGCCAGGTAGGCCTGAGTTAGAGTCTCAGCTCAGTTCCAATCCCATTAGCTGGTTGCAAATCATTAACTTTGTCAACCTTCAGTAAATGGAAATCAGGCCCACACTGTAGGTGCCTGGGGGTGCTGATGGTTGAGTGGCATCTGTTCTTTTGACCTTCCCATCATCCTTTCCTCTTTCTTTTGGAGATGTCCCCTGGATCTTCTGTTGGGTATGTGGTCCAGGGGTGGCTGACCTCACTCCTGGTTCCAGCATAAGATCATGACTGAGGCCAGGTCAATAAGAATGTTCCCTCACCCCGGCCACAAAGTCAGATTCCCAGGGATGAACTTATGACTCAAAACAGGCTGGTGGGAACACACTAGCCGGAGATATTGAAGCTTTCTTTCCCACTGGAGTCACTAGGTAGATAGAAGGAAAGCTGAAGCCTTTAGCCACTGCTGTGGGTTGAAATGTGTACCCCAAAAAGATATGCTCAAGTTCTAATCCCCTGCACCTTTGGAGGTGGCCTTATCTGGAAAAAGGGTCTTTGCAGATGCCGGCAAGTGAAGATGAAGCCATCTTGGATTAGGGTGGCTTGTGGCTTCTGTCCAATGCCTTGTGTCCTTCTAAGAAGACAGAAATCGAGACACAGACACACACAGGGAAAAGGCCGAGTGATGACAGCAGCAGAGACGGGAGCACGGCAGCTACAAGCCGAGGGATGCCAAGCATGGCTGGCACCGCCCAGGAGCCTGGAGAGAGGCAGGGTACAGCCTCCTCTTTAGAGCCTCAAAACACCCTACCCACACCCTGACTTCAGACTTCCAGCCTCCACAACTGGGAGAGAATCACTTTCTGTTATGTTAAGCTACACCAGTTCAGGGTGATTTGTTACAGCAGCTGCAGGAAACGAATACAGACACCAAATGGAGAGACTGTGTCTGAGACTAAGGCCAGCATCATGGAATCAGAGCTGCCAGGAGGGACACGTGGACTCTCGGCCCTGTGACCACACTTGGCTCCCCCAGCGGCTAAAGCATGAAGTCTACCGGACTTACTAGACTTTCGCATTACCTGGTCCAATATATTCTCTGTTTTACTTAAGCTGTTTCGATTGGGTTTCTGGCTATTTCAACTGAGAGAGGCCTGACTCTCAGTCATACAGAGACAATGGATGTAAAATGCATTGAAGGCCAGGCACAGTGGCTTGCACCTGTAATCCCAACACTTTGGAAAGCCAAGGCGGGAGGATGGCTTGAGCCCAGGAGTACGAGACCAGCCTGGGCAGCATGGCGAAACGAAACCCCGTGTTTACAAAAAAATACATTAAACCATTTAAAAAAGAAAATATAAAATGCATTGCATGCTGCCTGGCCAATGGGAGACAGTAGAGTGAATGTAGGAAGTAGTAGAGTAAATGGTATTTATTATTACTGCTATTGCTGTTGTTTCTATTTCAATCTAGGCTGAGCACTCTTGAGTGGCATAACGGCCATGTCTCTATCATGTGTGGGAAGTAGGCTCTGAGGGAGTGGGGCCTCCTGTGGCTAGGGGGACAGGAAGCAGGACTGGGCAGGGCGATGTCAGGCTGGGATGTGGGCCTGAGGGCAGCCTCAGCCAGCCCCACGGGGGTTCTGGAGCCAGAACTGCCACCTTTGGGCAAAGGGTGTCAGACCTTTCTGCTGTTGCATCCTTTAGTCACTGAAGCTGGCTTCCCGGGAAGAGGTGAGATCCTGGGAGACGACTCCCTGCCACTGAGGCCACCCTTGCAGGGGCACGCGGCTAAACGGCCACCCTCCCAGCAGCTGGGGCAACAACTCCTTCACCAAAGGGTGACATGGGATGGGCATCACGGCGCCCACTGCATCCAGTGCATAACTCTGGGCTGGCACCCGATAAACACTCATTATTGACAGCAGTCATTTGTTCACTCAAAACCCAGGGTCGATGGCGTAGCCAGGCGGCTGCGCGGTCTGAGATGATAGAGCTTTTTGGGAGTGCCGCCCTGGTGGAGGCTAGGGGTGGGATCAGAGCCTGATGGAAACACCACAAGGGGCAGGAGGGGATGCGGCCAGGTCGGGTGTGACCAGGATTGGTTGTGTGGCCTCGTCCAGGACTGGCACTGACAAGATCCAAGGTGGCGTCTGCTGAATGAACCAGGCTGCTGACCAGGGTGCTGTGAGCAATTCCCATCACTTTCCTCTAGGCCGTTAGGCTCCTGCGCTGTAACACTTCTCTTCCTTTCTTAATGTTGATTTCGTTGTGTATAGGGTAGAGTTCAGAGGCTGGCTAAGCCCTTAAAGACTCCTTTTTCGAGTCTTGGCCAGGCCAACCCATGGCCCAGCCCCTATCTCGAAGCCAGGCACTCCTTCTTATCAGATAAGAAACCACGACTCAGAGAGAGGAAGCTAGCTGTTCAAAGTCACAGTCGGTGGCTGGGCCAGGAAACGGGACCCACTTCTCCCTCCCGGGCCTTCCTCATGTGCAGTGCAGGCCCCCAGCTCAGGCCACACTCCTCTGCCTAGCAAGGGTCCCAGCCCCTCTGCCTGCATCTGGCTTCGTGCACACTTTCTGAGGGCAGGGGCTGCCCGGCTGCTACAACCCACAGGGGTAGGGCAGTGACTTGGCTGAGGGGGAAGTGGGGCTTGTCATTCCTCCCAGAGCTTCTCCAGGAAGTGACAGCCTGAAGGGCCCTGGGAGGCCGCTTGGTTCAATCCCACCCCCCTTCCCCATATCACAGGTGACTGGAAAGTCCAGGTCCCTGAAGTAAGGAGGTCACATAGTGAGTTATCAATGGGGGCAAAACCCGAGTTGCTTGTCTGTTTTCCCTAAATTGCTCCTCTCCCTGAGTTTGCATCAAGCCCCTCAGAGCAATATTTTTTTCCCAAATGGTCTTCAGAGAGCACAACATAAGAATTGGTTTTACTACACGGCCCACGTGCACTTCTTAAGGGCAGGCTGCCAGTAAGGATCGAAGGCAGGGATGAGGAGGCAACTCACTCCACGTGTGCCCTCACCGCCTTTCTTTCTTTCTTTATTGAGACAGAGTCTCTCTGTTGCCCAGACTGGAGTGCAGTGGTGCGATCTTGGCTCACTGCAATCTCTGCCTCCCAGATTCAAGCGATTCTCCTGCCTCAGCCTCCCGAGTAGCTGGGATTACAGGCATGAGACACCGCATGCAGCCCCTGCCTTTATTTTTTATCACCACCTCTAAGAAGGTAGCTTCCATGAAGATCATTTTGCCCTGCAAGCACCCGGCTGGGTTGGATGTGCAGACAGGAGTCTAGAGGAGTTGGCAGAGGAGATGGGAGGCCCCATGGGCTGCCTGAACAATGGGAGAGGAGTCTGGAGAACACAGCAGGAAGGACAGGGGTGAGGAGGAGAGAGGGGTGGCAGGACCAGGGCTGTGACAGGCAGTGGCTGGGACTTTGGCACTGTGCAGTGGGGAGGCCAAAGTCCCCAGTGAAGTGACTGAAGGACATGTGAAGAACCTGAATGTGCTGTGTACCAGCAGAAGCTGTTTCCCTATCCACTGTGCAGTGAAGGCCTCCACCTGCTCCCCCATCCAGAATGAGAAGACAGGGAGGGACAGACGCTGCGCCTGGGTTATCACGGGGTGGCACAGAGAGAAATGCAGAAGCAGGGCCTAGAGGCTGGGGACCCCTGGAACCTAAGCCCCACCGCACTGCCATTCTAGGGCGCCAGCAGAAATCCTGGGGAGGACCCTGGGTTCCTCCCCACTTGGCGTAGGGGTTAGCATTCATCATGCTTAGACCTCAGGAAACTGGGAGTCCCCAGCTGATGTCTGGGTTACACCTACATTTTCTGACTTACTCCTTTCCGTATCTCTCTGCCAGAACTCTTATCCCCGTTTTCCACCATGGGCACCTGAGGCCAGAGAGGTTAAGTCACTCACTGAGGCCCCTGACGGTGTGGTTGAGCTGGGACTGAGGGTCCCATGTGACCCCTCAAATCCAGCCTCTTCGTTCTACGCCATGTACCCTGTGGCCCTGCCTGACCCCTCCCCAACACCTGGCCAGGGCTGGGCTCACCCCACTCACTGAATACTTGCACACTGCATGTGGAGGGGGCCAGCACACAGGCATCGGGGCCCTGAAGATGTGGGTTCAAATCCTGCTCTGACACTCACCGCCTCTGTTACGTTTGGTACGTTTAACTCTGCAAGCTTCAGTTTTATCACCTGTGAAATGAGACCTGGGACAGGTGTGAACAAATGTTCCCATCTTCATCATTATTACCTGCGCAGCAGCGCACCAGGATGCAGGCCCCCTGGGACAGCCTCATCGTGCAAGAAGCTCCGACCTGGCCCTCCTTTCTGTCCCTTCCAGCTCTGTGATGAGGCATTTTTAGGACAAACCCCCAAGTTCACCCCAGTTTTTCCTGCCAGCCCCATCCCTTGAGGAGTGAGTAGTCTACTTGGGGGAGGGAGAACCCCAGCAAGGACCCTGGGAAGGGCCAGTGACCACCCAAGGCCCTTAGAAGGGCCTTTGGGACTAAGACCATGGCCAAAAATGGGCCAGACAGAGGCATGTGGTAGTGGCTGGTTGCTCAGTTCCCAGTTTAAATGGAGAACTGCAGAGACCACCCACCTAACCACAGGTGAAGGAACTTAGCCTTTCTGTGCTCCTGAGCCTTGGAGTTCCCAGTGTCTGGATGGTATTCCTGGGTCTGAAGACATGATGAATTACCGCCTCTGTGGAATGAAAAGCCGTCTCCCCATCTCCTTTCCTTCCTGCTCCTCTGCTGGGGCTGTGGGATCCCAGAACCTGGCTGGGCCCCTCCCCACCCTTTCCCTTTTCTGCTCCTGGGATCTGCTCAGCCTCTGAGCAGTGACCAATCCTGTGGCACTGGTGATCCTGTGCCGGCTGGATTCAGGGGCCATAGCACAGATGCCCTTTCCAACTCCAGGAGGCATCGGTACCCATTTTACAGATGAGGCCCAAGTTTGCCCGAGTCCATGCCACTTGCCAGTGTGGCCTCTGAGCTTTAAGCCAGGGCCTGGCTGACATGAAAGAATGCCAGAAGGATCTACAAATGAGAAAGGGAGGAGGAAAGTGGGGGAAAGACCATCCCGCCTGCCTGTAGCAGAATGTGTCAATCACATTTCTTGGGCAGTGTCTGGAACTGCCTTTTAGCATTACTTGAAAAACATTTAATTACTTTGTACAAATTAATAATAATAGTGCTACTAGATTTGCTCAGTGCCAGGCACTAAGTACTTTACATCTGTGAGCTCCGTGGTCCTGGGGTTGGGACAGGACAGCTGCCCGTCCCTCAGCAGCAGTTCCAGCCGTCCTAGTTCCACGGCCTGGCCACTTAGTTTTCCCCAGTCCCTGGCCTCCAGGAGCAGGGCTCTCAGCTCCCCTGGCTCTCACGTCCTCACCTGAGCTGAGGAGAGGACAGGGTGGCTCTCTCCAGCTCCACACCAGTCTGTATCAGGCTATTTTGCCCTTATTAAAAAAAAAAAAGAAGAAGAAAGAAAAAAGAAAAAAAAAGTAGGCCGGCACGGTGGCTCACGCCTGTAATCCCAGCACTTTGGGAAGCTGAGGCAGGTGGATCACTTGAGGCCAGGAGTTTGAGACCAGCCTGGCCAATATGGCCAAACCTCGTCTCTACTAAAACTACAAAATTTAGATGGGCCTGGTGGTAGTGTGGGGCTCTAATCCCAGCTACCTGGGAAAATGAGGCAGGAGAATTGTTTGAACCCGGAAGGCAGAGGTTGCAGTGAGCAGAGATCGTGCCACTGCCCTCCAGCCTGGGCAACAGAACAGGACTCCGTCTCATAAAGAAAAACAAGCTGCCTCTCACTTTGGGGGCTTTTCCCTTCTCCTTTCCAAGTTGTAATCCCGCAACTGGACTCCAAGTCATGACCCTACTCACCGTGGCACTGATTCAGCCAGCCTCTGGGCCGCCACCTGGGAAGATTTCGACACCCTGGCAGGCAACCCATCCAGCACCCTTGCCTACAGCTTCTTGAACTCTGCAATCCTGTGGACTTTCAGCTTTCTCTCAGCAAGCCACTCCCTGGCCAAAATCTGAGCCTTGACTCCACCTGGAAGGGCTCCATTCTTAAAATCCCCCTTCAGACTGTACCTTCCCGTGTACCCGCCTCTCCCTTAGGCCTGCAGGGACCTTTCTCACCACTGCTCCTCCTTCTCTCCCTCCATGGCCCCCAGTCTCTCAGTTATGTTACACATTCACTTGTATTCCATTTCCACCTCACCTCCAATGCCAGCATCTGAACACAATGATAAAAAAGGGAATGCCAGGTTCTTTTCACTTGGGACTGGTTAGCGTACAATTTCTAAGTGAAATATTAGCGCGATGAATCAAGTATTATATTATAAAAAATGCATCCTGCTCAAATAGAGTTTATTCAGGGAAAGCAAGCATGATTAATACTGTTGAACTTTGTACTATCATTCCCATTAATAGGTCAAAAGAGGAAAAACAATTTGACTGTCTAGATAGATGCCAAAAAATGTATTTTATAACATCCAACATAGCTGCTTTTAAAAAAATCTCTTGGTAAAACTGGAATAGAATGATGCTTCTTTGATGTGATTGGAAACTGTCTGTGTCCAACCAACAGGCAGCGCCATGTGTGATGCTGACACACCAGGGATATTGCTGTTCAAGTCAGGCACGAGAAGAGGATGCCAGGATTTGCCACTGTTTAACATCATTCTGGAACTGACAACCGGTGCTGTTGATTAGAGGAAATTACCACGAGGCAACGATACCCCAGTAGAAGCAATCTAGAAAGCCCCAGATCTTAATTTTTAAATGCCATTCTCCACTGAACAGAACCAGAGATCCTTGGAGAAGGGGGTGATCCCAGGACTGGAACAGAGATAATGCAAGATGAGATTGGAACATCTTTTTGTGTCAGAAAGTAAGGAAGTGCTCAAAGAATAACGTGGACATGTCAAAATGACACAGGAGTCTGCCTGAAGGAGCTCCTACCGACTAAAACTGAGACAATGTGAGCATCCAAATAAATAATTACAGTAACAGATCACAACGCTTTAACTACAATGGAGATCCATGGGTCCAGATGGATATAAGTGAGTGAATGAATGAATGAATAAGTGAGGGAGAAAGGAAAACTCTTACAGTGGAATGTCGGCTGATAAATGTAGAGTCAGTGACAGAAATAGTCACTGTTTGGCAACCATCATAATGGTGATTGATTAAGGTCAGAGTCATCAAACGATGCTAAGGCTGGTGGGCGAGATTTGATGAGGAACAGGCTTTATAGTCTTCGTGTCTCCTCACCACATACCTATCAAATACAAAGGGAAAGATGGTGAGTGTACGGTGGAGAAATCCTTCAGGCACCAACCTGACCTGGTGTCAAGGTTAATGTCACTAATGGTGGGGACAGGTCAGAATCATAAGTGCGATGTGATGCCCCGAGGAGAACATGGCATCTCTTCTGTGGCATCCTTGCCAAGAATGCTTGGCCTGAGAGTGGCAATTGACAGACTTATTTGGGGGCCATATCCTACCGAATAAATGGCCTGTGCTTTTGAAGACTGTCAAGGTCACAAAAGACGAGAGATTGAAGATCTGTTTCCTATTCAAGGAAACGAATGAGGCATGACAACTCAACACAGCTCAGAACCCTGACTTGGAGCCTGGACCGGAAAGGCAAATGAGGCATCATCGGGACAGTTGGAGAAATCTGGATGGGGTCCATGGGTTGGAGGATGTTGTTAAATTAATTATGACTTCCTAATTTGGAGGATTTAATAAGTAACAAGGAGAAGATGTTGTGTTGGGGAAATATAAGCTGGAGTACTTAGGGGTAATGAGGCATCAAGTCTATAACTTATTCTGAAATTCTCAAATGGTTCAGGAAAAAAAAAGATGCAACTCTCTATACATATATACATAGAAAGAGAGAGAGGCAGGAATAGGGAGGCACAGAGAGAGAGAGAGGGCACAAATATGGTAAAATGTTAACAACCAGAGAAACTAGGTGAAGGGGATATAGCAGTTCTTTGTATTGTTCTTGAAATGTTTCTGTAAGTTTAAAGTTATTTCAGAATAAATTATTAGTGAATAAACCTAACACCACCCCAGGTTACCCTGCAACTAGCTTTTGCACAGCTCTGCCAACAGGTGCCATTGCAAATGTGTGGTGCCCAGTGCCCAGAAGTGCTTTTACTTGTGGTCAACAGTCCCTTTCACTCCTAAGTTTCCAAACTTTTACCTCTGTCCTCATGCCCCCACCTGTCTCTCTCCCCATCCCTTTTTGTCAGATGACCTGACCCCCACTTTTCAGAGCAAACATAGACCAACCTGAAGAGTCTTCCCTGAATTTCCCTAACTTCTATTTGCATCCAACCTTTGCACTTACTCTCAACTTGCTGCCATATGGCTCCTCTGATCCAAACCTTCTTCTTCTTCTTCTTCTTCTTCTTCTTCTTCTTTTTTTTTTTTTTTTTTTTTTGAGACAAAGTCTTGTTCTGTTGCCCAGGCTAGAGTGCAGTGGCGCGATCTTGGCTCACTGCAACCTTTGCCTCCCAGGTTCAAGTGATTCTCCTGCCTCAGCCTCCCGAGTAGCTGGAACTACAGGCATGCGCCACCACGCCTGGCTAATTTTTTGTATTTTTAGCAGAGACAGGGTTTCACCATGTTGGCCAGGCTGGTCTGGAACTCTTGACCTCAGATGATCCACCCGCCTCGGCCTCCCAAAGTGCTGGGATTACAGGCATGAGTCACCGCCTCAGGCCCCAAACCTTCTGACAGTGTAAAAGTCCCCTCAGTATAGCGTGTTGGTAATGGGTCAGGTCTGGGACTTTTCTGTCCTTAGAGACATCCCTCCTGGAGGCCACCACCCTTTGGTTCCAGCCTGCATAGGTTGCCCTTCATGACTGCTACATAGTTGTCATCTGAGACTTCTTTCATCACTCACCTGTTTAGATTCCTGGTTTCTTAGATCTTCCAGGGAAAGGATTCATAGGAGGCCACCTTTTTGGGGGTGATCACGTCTGAAGAGTTTGTATGTATCTTTCTACCTTCACTTTCTTACTTTGACTGAGTACAGGCGGAAGATCATTTTCCCTCATAATTTTAAAAACAAGCACCCTTGTCTTCTTGCTTTCAACAATGCAGTTGAGAAGTCTGATTTCATTCTAATTCTGGATCCTCTGCATTTGACCTATTTTCTGTCTACTCTGGAAGTTTGTAGATTCTTTTCTCTATCTCCATCCAGAAATTTCACAATATTCCTTGGGTCTTTTTCATATATTGTATTAGCACTTGGCATTTTTTAAAATTTTTTCTTTCTTGAGACAGGGTCTCACTCTGTCACTCAGGCTGGAGTGCAGTGGCATGATCACAGCTCACTGCAGCCTCATACTCCTGGGCTCAAGCAATCCTCCCACATTAGCCTCCTGAGTAGCTGGGACTACAGGTGCCTGCCATCACAACCGGGTATTTTTTTATTTTTTGTAGAGATGGGATCTATGTTGCCCAGGCCAATCTCAAACTCCTGGGCTCAAGAGATCCTCCCACCTCGGCCTACTCCCTTTCTCCCAGGCTCAGTGCTCCGAGGGGTTAACCTAGGAGACCTCTGAGGTTCCTGCCAGCTCTAACAGTCCCCAGTCCCCTAACTTAGAGGCACACTCTCCAGAACACTATCTCTGGGATGACGCTGCTTTCTAACATTCTTTAAGTTTATGCAGGGGCAATCATGAAAAACAGACCTCAGCCTCCCAAACAGTTGGGATTACAGGCATGAGCCACCACGCCCAGCCTGGCAATTGTCTTGCTGAAAGACATTTGATGATTACTTTCATATTGGTCACCCATGTCATTAGTCCTGGAAAATTTTTCTTTTATTATTTATTTGATTATTTTTTCCCTCCAATTTCCCCATTCTCTTTTTATGTAATTATTAGTATATAATCAAATGTTGAACCTCTTGGATTAATTCTCTAATTTTGTTTTGATGTGTTTTTTCTAATTTTTCACCTTTCTATTCTATTTTCTGGGAAAGTTTCTCAACTTTATCTTCCACTTTTTCTACTGGATTTCTTTAATTTTTCTCACATTAATTTCAAAGAGCTCTTCTTTATTTTCCAGTGGTCTCACTTTTTAATATATATCTTCTTGTCTTTATTTCACAGATACGTAGCTTCTCTTCTTTCTCTGAATAGTACAGGTCATTTTTAAAAGGTTTCTTGTGCTCCCTTAATAGTGTGTTTTTACTCTTAATAGTCAGAGGCAGAAGCAGGCCCAGAGTGCAGTGAGGCTGGTTTCCAGCCAGGGCCTCTGTCTTGAGGCCTCACATTTTGAACATTCCCTGTGCCTCCTCTTTTTCCTTCCCTTCATCAAGACAAAGCCCATCATACACCCATCTCCTTAACAACCTGCCTGATGGGAGCTAACTGTCAAAGTTTCAGGAATCTGGAGAACTGGCTGGTGTCACATTGGCAGCTCGAAATCAGTGGTGATAGAAGCATTTAAACCATGACAATTTGCAAATGCTATACATCAGGTTATTGTTGTTTTGTGGCTTGGGGGGCTCCTTGGGGGAGTTGTTTTAAGAGCTGGGTATTAAACATGTACCAATATACCACTGAGTATCAGTGTCTCTCATCCCGTGCTCTTGTCCTAGGGAGCGGGTTGCAGGACGATTGCAAGGAGTTGTGTAACAGGGCAACCCTGGTGGGGACTGATGCTCCGAGGCTGGGCCTGCTGTTGAATCCTCTCTTGAATGCCCTGCAGCTTGCTGCATTAATGAATTGATTTTACTTTACGTGCTTGGAATTATGACTTACTATGCAAACAAGTGCAACCTATCTTCCAATTACTATCTCTGGGACACTTTTCTTCTTCTTTTTTTTAATAGTCACCGTAATCCACATGGCAGGGCGCCCCAGAACCAACCACAAGCACCAGGGGATCCTGATTGTCCCCAGGAAGCAAATGCATCTCTTCCTGAAAACGTAAACCGAGGACTCTCTTATCCCCGCAATGTGGTGGGCAGCCCACCCCACCTCTTTAGTCTCGTAACCTCCTGTTTCTACCTCTCTTAGCTGCTCCTGTAAAGATAGCTTGAAAGGCTGGGCTGCCCTTGGTGCCAAGCCTCAATGTGATCCCACATACAAGGTGACCAGAGGAGTTTGGGAAGTGCAGAGAAAAATAGGGAGTCTGTTCTCAAAGCCCCGGAGCAAAAGGGTTGCCCAGGGTCTTGACTGTCTCTGCCCCTTCATGCCCTATGCTCCCATCTCCTGCAGCTGCCCTCCTTCCAGTGCCTTCCATGCCAGCTTCTGCTGCCCAACCAGACTGAAGATGGGCTGCCCAGTGCACACTTCATGGGGCAGCATGAGGGGGAGGAAAGAATCAGGGAAGCAGGTCGTGAGGCGCCTGCTCTGAGCCTCTCATTGGCCCCTTGTGGACTCTCACTGACTGCTCCAAAGGAAGGTGCCTCAAGTGGACCCTGGGGGTCGAGGGCACCCAGGCTTGGGCAGCATCAAATTCTAGGCATACTAGGTGAGCACTTACCCTTCTGCCCTGTTCTGATTTCTTTCTGTGCCTTAGTTTTCCCATATGAGAAATGGAACTAATCACCCTCAAAACACCCCTGCAAGGTACTAATTACTGTCTGTGAAAGGCTTTGAGATCCTTGCATGGAAAATAACAGTACTAATAATGGATAATAACACTCTCCTTCTCCAGGGCCTTTCATCCAAGGATCTCAAAGCCTTTCACAAACCTTAATTATTCTCACAACACCCCAGTGCAGGAGGCTGATGGTCATTAGCCCCATTTTACTGCTGGGGAAACTGAGAGAAGCCAGGAGACTGGCTTGAGGCCACACAGTAAGTTGGAAATCTTTAGAAGGTTGGAACTCACAGCCCCCGGCCCTTGGGAAGGGCCCAGCAGGGGGCAGGAGCCCAGCAGGGCAGCAGCAGAGCCTCCCAGCCCACCAGGGCCCCTGGAGTGGCTGCAGAGGGGAGACTCAGGAAAACAGGAGGAGGCCTATAAGCATGGACTTTGCTGACCTGGCCTGGCAATTTGGGAAGAGAAGTAGCATTTATAGGGTGGTTCCTGAATGTCTTCAGGAAGCAAATGGACCTCCTCCAAAAAAGATAGATTAGGGACTCATTTGTCCACTGAGCCCTTGATGGGGTCGGCACCCTGGCATCCCCACTCCCAGGCCTCTGTGGCTAGGAGGGCTAATGACCATCAACCTCCAACATACACCAGATCCCATAAGAGGCACTTTTGTGTTGTGGTCTCCTCCTACCTGTGAGGAAGGGCATAGTGTTCTCATGAGGAAACTGACTTGTTTTATTCTCACCTACAGTGGGCCCGGCAACTTGCTGTTGCCTTCATCGGCCCTAATACAACCACGGGCCATGTAGAGACTATTAGCACTAGGCCCTATTAACCATCATTTTAGAGATGGGGAAACTGAGGTACACAGAGGAACACTGAGTTGCTCAAGGGTGTGACTGTGACAAGCCACTGTTCTTCAGTGACCTTTTCCCGCTCCCTCCCCACCCCAAGTGAGTAGGTGAGGCTGAATGAGATCATGTCCAGAAGGCCTTTGAAGTGTGCAGAGACTGCAGCTCTGGGGCCTCCCAGGGGAAGATGAAAAGCCTGGGGTCCTGGGCTCAGTGAATGGAAGACAGCAGGGTCATCTGGGCTGACTGGGCATCACCTGGGGACATGTCCTGCCTCTGAACTTCTCTGGGGGAGGACCATGCTTCCTGGGACAGAGGGGTGAGCCCAACCCTGTATGGGGCAGAGAGGCTCTGAGACCACAGCTGTGCAATGGGGCAGCTACTCTCCTTCTCCCAGGCCCAGTGCTCCAAGGGGTTAACCTAGGAGACCTCTGAGGTCCCTGCCAGCAATGAGAGCTCCCAGTTGCTTAACTTAAAGCCACCTCTCCAGAGCACTGTTTTTCATGATTGCCCCTGCATAAGCTTAAAGAATGTTAGAAAGCAGATTCATCCCAGAGACAGTGGCAGGACCTTGAGGATCCAGCAGGGTGTCAGGAGCCCCGGCTCAGGCTCCTGGCCATCTCACAGACATGCTGTATGATCTGCACAGAGGTCTTCCTGCTCCTTGCCTCAGTTTCCCTGTTGGTAAAAACAGCAATGGAGAATACCAATGGAGTAATCCTGAGGGGGCTTGTGAAGCCCAAGGAAAGACATGCAGGGGGTGGCAATGATGAGCTTTCGTTGGCCAGGGAGAGAGCATGCAGGGACTTACAGAACGAAACGGGGGCGGTGCACATAGCATTTTCTTTTGGAGACAATGCTAAAAGCTCTATTACGGTTTTGCTCACAGCCTGCCCAGCCTCGATAGAAGTAACATCTCATGTCTGTGTAGCCTTTTGCCTACATTAGCAACAGGCTTTCTCTCCTACATTATGTCTTTCCATTCCCCTAGACACCTCGGGGGACAGGTATAGCACCCTCGATTTAAGGACAGGGAGACTGAGGCTCAGCAAGATGCAGTAATCTGCTGGAGGACACACAGGTGGTAAGGGCAAACCCAGGCCTCAAAGCCAGCAGCCCCTTTGAGACATGCTTCTCTAGAAACTTTCACACCACGGGGTCCTTCCTGGGACCAATACAAGGCAGGTCCGTCCTAGTGGTTGGGAGCCTGGGTTGAGGGTCTGGATCACAGAGCCCACTTTCTGGGTCCTTTTCCTTCTCTCGAGGGCCCCAGGAGGTGGGCAAGGTCCCTTAGAGTGGGGGCCCTGGCCCCATGTGGGAGGTGAGGGCAGGGTGGGCGAGGTTCCTTGGGGTGGGAGGCCTGGCCCTCCTGACAGTGAGGGCGGGGTGCAGTCAGCAGTAGGTGGGAGGTGCGGGAGGCTCCTGCTCGCTGGCTGGGCAGGGCGGGGCAGGGCGGGGCAGGCACCAGGAACAGGGTGACCTGGACACCGTGACCTGTGATCATTGAACAAGGCACGCAGAGGCAGTGGTGGAGATAGGGAGACCCTCTGTGCCTGGGGGGACCCTCACTGACGTGGGCACCCTCTGAGCCTCCCACCCTGCTAGCTCCCCCTCGGCCACCGCTAGGCAGCTTCCAGCAAGGATGTTCCTTCTCCCTCCCAGCAGGCCCTCATCTGGAGCCTGCTCAGACCTGCCCTCCCCACAAAGCACGGTAGCAACTCCCCAGGGCAGAAAGTGTCTCTTCTGAAAGCAAGACAAGAGTTTAATTAAGCCCTAAACGCGCAGAGTTGAGCCTGAAATTAGGGTGGTGAAGGGAGGGGGAGAAGGCAGTTGAGGACGGGGGCTTCAGCCCAGCCCTGCCCCAGCTGAGCAAAACAGCCCACGAGCAAACATTTGCAGAGCCCGAGGGCTTGGTTACAAACATTCTGACCTAGAAAGGGGAGAACGCCAAGTTCCCTTCCCCCTAAACTCAGGTTTGGGGAGTGGTATTGGGGTTTGGGGCTAATTTGGACAGTGGAAAGGGGGAAACCAAGAGGTAAAGAGAGGCCACCTCTGAAGGTGGATGCCTGGGTCTCTGAGGGTGTGCGGGGAAGCATGGGTCTGCCCGGATGGAAACTGGCAGGTGGGAACCCTCCCCACCCTGAGAGGGAGGGAAGGAGAGAGGACACTGAGGGCTGCCGGGCTCTGGGTAAGCCAGTCAGACTGCACACACAGGTGTGCCAGGGCTGGGACTCCTGCCCAGGACACCCAGCACCGCTTTACCAGGTGGGCAAAGCTCACTCTGCTCCCCAAGGAGGAAGGGAGCGGCCAGCCCTGATTGACACAACCAACTGGGCTCCTGGCTTTAGGGACAAAGCAACTGAGACTTGCTTTTACCAATGGCTGCAGGCATCTGGACAATGGCAGTGTTGAAGGGAGCACTGGCCTCAGCCCCTCTATCTCCTGTCCCCAGGTCTCCCTAAACTGCTGCTGAGACATTCAAACCGCAGCCTCCTCCTTTACCTGGTAATTGATCCTCTTTTGCCCTGCAACTTGGGTTTGGTCTTAATTTGCCAGGCACTAAAAGGCAAGAAGAGACGAGCAGGAGGGCGTGTTATCGCTTGTCTCCGGGCACAGAGGCTGTTGCAACAGAGCTCCTGAGTGCGTGTAAAAGTGCACGCGTGTAGCAGAGGAAGGGGACAGGCTGCACATGGGGTGGGGGATGGATGCCCAGCTCTCCTCCCTTGTGTGTGCGTATGGCGGGGCAAGGGTCACTGGGCTGATTTCTGTCACTGAGGCAGGGGACCCCACGACACAGAACAGACCCAGCGAGGCCTCTGTAGCAGCAACCGCTGCCTGAGCTGCTCAGCCTCCCTATGCTGACTGATACTGACTGAAGCTGGTCTCATAGCCCAACTCCTACCTTCTCAGCCGGTCTTGACTGGCACCTGCCTGGCAGCGCGTTGACCACTTAGTGGAGATGGTCTGACACCCTGGGGGCTAGAAACTGGTTGTAGGTTCTTTGACTTTAAGGGACTATCTTCTAAAGAGGCCAAAGTAGGCACTTTTGCTGGTGGCTCTGGCAGAGCTGTGGAAGCAGCAGCTCAAGTTCTGCCTTGAAGCTGAGTCTATTTGCCTTCCCCCTTCCCGGGACAGACGGGAAATCCTACCACAGTTTTCTCATCACTGAATCAAAGGTATTACTGGGGGTGACGACCAGTGGGCAGGGGGTCAGGAGAGGCCCTGGGATCACTCAGAACAGACTCCTTCGCCGCCTTCCTCCTCAGCACCCCTACCTCTCTTGGCTTCCTGTGGCTGCTATAACAGATGACCACAAACTTGGTGGTTTAACACAAGAGACTCTTCCTCTTTCACAGTTCTGGAGGCCAGAAGTCTGAAGTTAAGGTGTCGGCAGGGCCTCGCTCTCTCCAGAGGCCCTGGGGGGACCCGTTCCTTGCCACTTCCAGCTTCTGGAGCTGTCGGCATTCTTTAGCTTGTCCCTGCATCTGTCTGCTCTGTCTTTGTGAGGCCTTCTCGGTGTGTGTCATCTCCCTCTACCCCACTCTTATAATACTTCCTGTTGAATGTAGGGTCTGCCCAGATAATCCAAGAATCCAAGATGATCTCCTCCTCTCAAGATCCTTAACTTCCTTACATCTGCAAAGACCCTCTTTCCAAATAAGCTTACATTCACAAGTTCCTGGGATTTGGACACAGACCTATCTTTTTGGGAGACCACCATTCAACCTGCTACACCATTCATTGGTTGGTAGGTTGTGGCTTAGACCCCTCTAGTGATGGGTGGCTCACTACTGCATGAGTTGGCTCCATCTATGTCCAAACAGGTCTAATTATTTTAAAGTTCTTACTTGGGTGGAGCTGAAATTTTGCTCAACAGGAACTTTTACCCACTAGCCTTAGTTCTGGTCTTCAGAGTACATAAAATACATCTAAATAAATAAACCTTCCAACCCCACCACCTCTGCCCCTGATTATAAGGCAAAAATAAAATGAGGAAAAGGATGAATGGGCTTAGTTTTGATATCAGGGAGAATGCACAGACCCCGGTCTCCCTGGTGGCTCTGTCCCCAGGAGTTTGTGCCTGTCACCTCGCCGTAACACCAGAGACTGGCGGAATCACCATTTCATGAAATGCTTTTGAGAAATGCATCCTGGAGATTCACAATTTGCACTGATACATTAAAGGCTCTGAGAAGTCCTAAGTAAAGAAATCCACTGAACTCCAATATTTTCCAAACTTATTTGAAAATACAGTGCTTTTATCGACTACCATCTTCTTTTATCACCTTGCAAAACTTCCTCACTGTTTGGGGAAATGCTTTCAGTGATGCCTCGGGGTCTTTTCCAGCTTTCACAATCTGTTTAGGTCAAACCTAATAGCTCATGTGCTCAGATGCCCATCCCTAGCACTGTTGTTAAGCATTTTGCTGGAGGTAACAAATAATCTGGAAAATTAGAGGCCCCTGCCCCAAGCCACAGAAAGCCAGGGCGAGGCTGTGGGCCATGGCCTCTGCCTAGGGGCCCTGGGCCTCTCTAGCCCCTACCTGGCACCACAGCAAGCTGAGGGCCCTGTGGGAGGAAGCCAGGGAAGTAAGGAGTATTTCTGTTGCTCTATCCCCTGGAGATCCAGACCTTGTCTCAACTTCAGACTCAGCGCTGCTCAGCCATCCTCGTTAGGTAATGCTGTCTCTGAATCAGGTCTTCTGGAAGCTTTATTTGGAGGTCTGAACTAAATTCTACCTTGGCTGTGGGGGGGCTGGAAAAAAAAACAATCTCAAAGGAGTTGAAGCTTATGAAGTGGGAGCAAGAAATACCTGGACCCCCCAAATGAAAGGTGCTTCTAGTGGGGAAGAAGAAGGATCTGAATGATTTGTCCTAATGGAAGAAGGCGAGAGACTGAGGATCACTCACTGATGGAATCGGTGGGGCTGGGAGAGAGATGGAAATGTTGACAGGAAAGCTGAATTAGGAGAATGGAGTGTCTTGAAAAGGCTACCATGTTTCTCCCCCTGCCCAGCATGAGATGACATGTGGGCTATTACCCTCTCCTCTCCTTTTCTGTCTTTAAGACTCCTAGAAGAGGACACACAGGCTCAGAGGATCAACCTTTATGGAGTGTCTGTTACCCGATAGTTTCATCTGCAGAAAGAAGGTTCGCTGTGCCCTGAGATACAGCTGTTTACTGAGTGCCCCGTACCAGATACCATGTTAGCTGCTGACACACATATATTATTTAATCCTTTTAACCTCTAAACTCTTACAGGTGAAGACACCGAGGCTCAGGCAGGTTTAGTGTCATGCCAAATGTCAAGAAGCAAAGCGTGGAGCAGGGCCAGATCTGTCTGGCTCCTGACCCCACACCACAGCTTTCGACATTATTTAGTAACAGCCTCTGCAACCTGAGGGTGCTCTCCCTTGGTCTGACCTGAATCTCTCCTCCCCTCGCCTGAGTTGGATCTGATGGAAGGACCCTGCAAGTAGGTCAGATCTGCTCCTAACCCGGCCTTGAGAGACATCACCTGTCTTCTCGTGCAGGTAAGTAGCCTTCTAGCTACTGGGGTGGGGAATGTTTGCCTTCTGTTAATGAAAAGAAAGATGTGATAATAAATAAATGCCCAACCCAGTGCAGTAATCAGTGTCCCTAACAATAAGGCTCTGTGTTTGGTCTTGACTGTGGGTTCTATTCATCGGCTAAGGTCACTGCTCAGGAGCCCCTGGGCATGTCAACAGGGTAGGGCCCCAGGCACACTTACAGGGGAGCGGAATGAGCCTTTCTGCCCAAGCTCCCAGAATTCCTCCTGGGAAGTGAAGTTCCTGCAGACCTGCTTCCAGGTGTCCCAGGCCAGAGTGAGGGAGGTGCCTTGGGCTCCCAGGTGCATGGGGCAGTGGAAATGGCACCCTGCGCCTGACATCAGGATATGGGGGTCTTGGCCCAGTTCTGCCTCTGGCGCCCTGGGTGACGTGAGGCAAGCCTGTTTCCCTCTCTGAACCACAGTTCCCACATTTGTATAATGGTGGGGGGTTGCACCAAATACGTTCTCAAGTTCCTTCTAGTTCTGACATTATAGGATCCTGTAGACACAGGTTCTCCCAGATTTGCTTTATTCCAGGTGCCACAGCACAGGGGCCCCCAGCTGGTAGGTGGAAGACCCCAGAGCTTCAGCAGCCCAACTTCTTTTTTCCGTAAGCTGCTGGACACACTTTCCTACCTCAGCTTCCCCGGACACTTCCTTTCTTCCCCACTTTCATGTGTATGAAATTTCCCAGTTTGTGAGACATTTTCAGAAACATTATCCCACTGAAGCCTCACCACAACCCTGTGAGATGGGCAGAGAAAGAAATGTCACATTGTGGGCATCACCCATGTGCCAAGCCCCTTCCAGGCTGTTTCAGTGCCTCTTCCTATAGCTAGAGAAATCCTTTTGGGAATAAGGCAGAGTATAAATACATAGACGGTGGGTGGATGGTTAGACAAATACATACATGTGTAATTCTCACCGCGGCCTGGAGATGTTGGTGTTATCATCACCACATCACAAGGGAGGAGAGTGAGGCTCAGAGGGGTTCAGTACCTACCCAGGGTCCCCTGGCTATCAGGCAGCAAAACCAAGATTTGAACCCAGGCCTCTGTGGCCTAAGCTCATGGCCCTCTCTGCTGTGTGCTAAGGACACAATCAACATTCTTTGCTCCAAATGAACTGGATATATAGAGATGAAGTGACTTTGTCAAGGTTACTGCAGCTCCAACTGGCAGAGCCAGGAGTCAAATCCCCATTTTTTGCCTACAAACGTAAGGCTGTTTCTGGAAGCAGCATAGTTGCCTCAAAAGAAAAACTAGTGGAGTCCCTTCCACCTTCCCTCCCTTTCTTCATTCCTCCCTTGCTTCTGTCTTTCCAGGAACATCCCCTCTCCTCTCACATGTCCTGAGCAGGAAATCGCATGATCTGCTCCTTGGCTCAGATAACACAGCCACCACTCCCCAGGCTCTGTGTCTTTAGAGGCGTGGGGAGTGCGGGCCCCAGGCAGCAGTGCATGTGCGCAGTGACCCACAGCAGCTGATCCATGGGGTCTGTGTGTGCTGTCCTTGAGATGTCTGGCTGAGTCTATGCAGGTCTCCCCTGTCCCTCTGAGCGCACCCCAGGCAGTTGGAGTGGCAGGGCCTGCCCACACAATGAAGTTGGACTCTTTCTCTGAAGCATACTTGCCTTCCTGACACCTGGCCCTGCTACAGAGTCTCCCTTCCTCTCTCCCGAACCATGGCAGAAGAGTCAAGCCGCCAGCCTCCTCTCTGGGCTCTTCCTGTTGCCTTCCATTCTTTACCCTGCCACCAGGGAGATCAGCTTAAAACCAGACTTTTCAACTTCAGGCTGCAGCCCATTACATGTGTCCCACGGGTCATGGGAAAAAACATCTCACTCTGGAAAGTAGCACATTTGTTTGGAAAACTCCTGCTTAAAGCATAGCCCAGAGCATATCTTCTCCTCGCTACTCAAGAAATGATCAGTGGAGGAATCCTACTTACTTCAGATCTCTCTCCGTGTGTGTGTGTGTAGGGGGTGGTATTTTGGAGTGAATTTATTGAAGTCTAAAACATACATAAGGTACACAAATCGTGTGTACAGTTCAATGAGTTTGCAGAGAGCCAGCAGGCCTGCAGTAGAGTCCCAAGTCCGGCACAAAACTCACAGAATGTTAAACTCGGCTAGTTCAACTCTCATTTGGTTTCTGAGTCTCTTTTCACAGCATCCACCATACAGACCCAGCCTCTTTCTGAACATTTGCCCCAAACAGGTAGCGTCACCTTCCTTAGTCAGGGGTCAGGTCTACTTCCTCCATTTGCGAGCATCCATTCTTAGTCCTAGCCTTGTCCTCTGGGGTCACTCCAAATAAGCCTGGTTTCTTTTCCATGGGGAATATCTTCAAATATTTGAAGATACTTCAGATACTTCAGAACCATCCTTTCCCCACTGTGCCCCAGCCTACGTTTTAGACCTTTCCTCTGGTCCCAGGTAATCCCATCAATTTACACTTGCCCCTGCATGTCCATACTTCCCTGAACCTGGGCCCTTCCTCATGCTGTCTGCCCTGTAGCTTCCCTGCCTTCACCTGCCAACATCCTATCAGACTTCTGAGGCCAATTTCACCGCTATCACCTTCGTGTGAACTTTTCTGATGTGTTCCATCCAATACAGAACATTCTCACCCTTTGCATTAACCCGAGAACCCGGGTAGCTGCCTTGTGCTGTCAATTGTGTTCTGACTTGTTTTTTAAAGGTTTTTTGAGAATCTTTGTCATCCCTCACCAGCTTCCAACTTCTTTGAAGACTGATCCTTTCTTATCTGTATTTGTTTTTCTGGAAATGTCTTGAAAAGAGTAGATGCTTCGGCCGGGTGTGGTGGCTCACATCTGTAATCCCAGCACTTTGGGAGGCCAAAGTGGGCGGATCACAAGGTCAGGAGTTTGAGACCAGCCTGGTCAACATGGTGAAACCCTGTCTCTACTAAGAATACAAAAATTAGCTGGACATGGTGGCACGTGCCTATAGTCCTAGCTACTCAGGAGGCCGAGGCTGGAGAATCACTTGAACCCGGGAGGCAGAAGTTGCAGTGAGCTGAGATTGCACCACTGCACTCCAGCCTGGGTGACAGAGAAAGACTCCATCTTGTGGGGGGAAAAAAAGAAAGAAAGAAAAAAAAGAGTAGGTGCTCACAGTATGTGCTCTGTGTTCACTAGTACATTAGGACCGTTTTGGTCGTAAGTGACAGATATCCAACTCAAAATGGCTTCAACACAAAAGGGATAATTTCCGTGTAACAGGAAAGTCCAGGGAGATAACCACTGGAGGTATAGTGGGATTTAGGCCATCAAACAATGTCATCAGGAACTTGCTGTTCTCCACTGCTCAGCTTTGCCGCCCTCTAGCTTGGTTTTCTTCCTGGTATTTCTGTCTTCAAGGAGTAATAAAGAATATAGCGCCTCAGTTGAAAAAAGACTGCTTCTCCCCTTCTCCAAGAGTTTGAGCCATAGTCTCAAATGTGACTCTCAGAAGCCAGTCTTGGGTCATTGCTACAATCCTGAACCTATCACTAACTGTAGGGAAGCGAGATGTTCTGTTTGGTCAGGACTGGATCGTGTGTCCATGTGTTCACCCCAAGAGCTCAAGGGTAGGGTCACCCATGGCACATGAAATGGGGAAGTGGAGGTTCTCCAAAGGAAAACTGGGGTGCTCTTACCAGAAGAAGAGTTCATTAACACCATTTGTACCAAGACTCTGGGACCAGAATACCTGCAGTGAAATCCCAGCTCTGTTGCTTTTCAGCTCTGGAAACCTGGGCAAGTTGACCTCTTCTGACTTCAGTTTTCCCCATCGTTGAATAGGGATAATAACTGTAGCTACCTCATAGGCGTGTTGTGAATATTAACTGAGTTAATGCAGTATATATGATCCAATTAAAATACTGTCTGGTACCAGGTAAGCCCAATTAGAGGTTTTTATAGGTGTCCCCACAGTTATTGCTTCATGACCCCAATATTTTGTGTGTTACTCTTTATTCTTCTCGGCTAGATTGGAAGTTGCCTGAGGGCAGCACCCATCTAGGCTTCCAGCTTCTCTTATACCCCTGAGGACAGGCTGATAGTGGTTGTGAGACCATGGCTGTGAGACCCTGGCAGCATCCTGGGCCCCCCACCACATGAGGAGTAGATAAGCCTGCCTGAGCCTCCTGGTCTGGGCCTGAAGCAAGCAGGGCTCCCGATAGCCCCTTCCCCCTTGCTTTCCCAGATCCTCAGAACAGGAAGGGGGCAGAATCATGTTTCACAGTGGGATTTGAAGATGCTTGGCGAGACTCGTCCAGATGGAGGGGCAGTGGGGAAAAGCTTTACCTCCTTTAGGACTTCTGTGTCTCCCTTGCCTTACAATGTATCCAACATTCAATCCAGCATCTTGGTGGCAGATGAGGAAGCCCAGGTCTGGAGATGTCAAGGGGCTTGGCCCAGGTCACACAGCCCGCCATAGCAGGGCTGCCCTTGGAGCTCCATTTCCCAACTGGAAGCCAAACCCTGTGTGTGCAGATCCTAGAACCAGAGAAGAAGCAGGGGAAGTTGTCTTGTTTCTCTTCTCCCAACCTGACAAACATTCCTACCAGGGGTGACTTCTGTTCCAACTCATAAAGATATTTCTGAATAATAGCACTGGTCACTTTATCTCTGGAATGTATCCGGCTTTTAAAAAAACCAAAACCAAAAAACTGGTGGCAGCGAAGTACCCTCTTCCTGTCCCCCCGCCCCCACCGCTGCCAGGGCACTGATTCCACTCAGCCTCCTAGGGGCCTCATGGGGGTGGCCAGAACGGCCTCATTTGCATATGCTTTCTCAAAAGTCTTGCCCACACTTCAATATAACTCTAAATGTGTTCTAAGGAAATAAAAAGGTTTTGTTGTCGTTGTTTGCTTCTTGTTTTTTGTTAAATCGAGGGTAACATACATAAAGTAAAATGAATAAAATGGTGCAATCCTAAGGGCAGAGCCTGTGGATGAACTTTCACACACCCCCAGACGTGTAATACCCCACCCAGATGGAGACTGTTGTTTTAAAACTACGATTATGATTGCCTCTAGAGTGATATTTCTTGTCTTCATTTCTTCTCCATTGGTGTATAGGCCATTCATGAAATGGGAACACATGAAGGCTTATGTGTCACATCTACATTTAGCTGGGAGGGTTGCTCGTGGCATTTCAAGGAGGTCGCATAAAGCCACAGGAGAGAAAGTCATACTTGCTTCTTCCCCAGGAGTGGATCCCTGTTCATCAGCAGGTATAGCCTTTTCTCTACCCCACACCTGAGAGATACAATACATGGCTCAGTGGCTCAAGTATCAGTGTGAGTGGTTTCATGTTATCAGTAAAGAGGGAAGATGTGGTTTCAAAAAGCTGTTCAGGCTATTCCAATGTTCACTTCCACAGTACATGAGGTGTAAGGCCTCACTGATTTACCTTATTTCCCTCATTCTGAAACACCATCCCTCGTAGGTTCCCTCATGTGCTTAATGGGATTTATACTGGTTACTCCCCATTTGCTGAGTGCCCCACGAGATTTGCTCTTTACCCTTCTTTGCCCTTCTCTGTGCCCTGGGAGGCCAACCTTAGTGGACTGCATGGATCAGCAGCTGCCGCCGTTTGGCCAGAGAAGGAGGCAGGAGGTGGGAGAGATGGTCTGGTATTTCTTGACCCCAACTTCTCCCTCCCTTTCAGCGGGCTATCTCCGGCAGTGGCTCCTTCCCTCTACCCGCTGGATGGTCCCTCCTTCATGGTCCCAAGCTCACTAGGCTCCAATAACACGATTGCCTCCTCTTTTCAACCCTAGGGACGGTCATCATTTCCTGCTGTTACTAGGCTCTAGGTGCCTCAATTCCCTCTTAACTTTGCCCATACCTCTATGGGAAACTCTATAAGGAGTTTCTCCATTAAAGCCTCATCCTTTGAACCATCTGGGTTAAAGACTGTTTCCTGATGGACCCATGAGTGATTCACAGGTCTTTGGACAAAAACGGGAACACTTCCATATTCAATAGTCATCGTTATAAGATACATCTGGCTTTCAGAAATATTACATCATCTAAAAAGTATGATTTACTATAAAGATATGATGGCAGGTTCATTCAGGCATGATGGATATAGAGGACAGTGTATCATTAAGAGATGTAAGCTGGGAACGGTGGCTCACGCCTGTAAACCCAGCACTTTGGGAGGCCAAGGCGGGCTGATCACTTGAGGCCAGGAGTTTGAGACCAGCCTGGCCAATATGGTCAAACCCCATCTCTACAAAAAACACAAAAATTAGCCAGGTGCGGTGGCGTGCTCCTGTAATCCCAGCTACTTGGGAGGCTAAGGCAGGAGAATCACTTGAACTCGGGAGGCAGAGGTTGCAGTGGGCTGAGATCACTACACTGCATTCCGGCCTAGGGGACAGAGGAAGACTCTGTCTCAAAAAAAAAAAAGAGAGATGGAGTTTGCTCCTAAACTTACAAGGCTGGAAGCATGGCAAACAGCAAAGTGCTGGGTTTAAAGTCAGGTGAGATGGCTTTGAACACAGACTGACACCTACAGCTGGAAAATTTTGAGTAGGCTGCTGTGCCACTCTGCACCTAAGCCTCCTCTCTGGCAATCCAGAGTCACTCTGCTGTCTATATCCCTTTCAGAGAAGTCATGTGTAAGGACAAGTGAGGCGATGTGTGTGAAAGGGCTTCAACTATCCCATGTGAGACGTGTGGGCGAGCGCAGCTCAGAGGTGCCAGCTATTCTGGGATTCCTCATCTCTCAAGAGCCAAACACCAGCCAGGATGGACAAACAAGGAGACCGGCAAAAGTGGGGCAGAGAGGTCTGAGAGACCCAGGGGCAATGAGAAGACAGCTCATCTACCCTTTTCTTCCCACCCCAGCTTCCCTCTTCCCCTTCCCTTCCCTCACTTGACATGGCCTCTTCTCTAAGCTGAGGGATGGTGCTGAGGCTATTTGTTCAGTGGAGAATTAAGGAACACCTCTAAGTGTAGGATAAAGTCATGCACCAGATAAAGACCATGCCTTCCAAGACCAGTAAGAGAGAGACAAAGACATTCCAACAGGAGGCAGGTCATGCCATGTCCTGGGGAAGAAGAAGAGCCTGGGGTCGGAAAATCTCAGCTGCACTCCTAACCGATCACTAACTCACTAACCAGTTGCCCTGGACAAGTTATTCAATCTCACTGTCTTCTGCAACCAGAGAATAATACCCACCTCCAGCGTTTGCTCTGAGAATTCCACGAAACAAGCCCTGTATTCAGCATGGTGCCTGGCTCTGATTTTAGCACTCGATAAAGGGTCACCTCTATTTTTAGCATTCCAGGGAGCCAGAGGACCCTTTCTAACTGGATGACTCTAGAATGGCTTCCCAAGGAGAGGGCACTGAACTAGGCTTGGAGGCTGAATTCTCGGTTTGGCAGGCACAGTTCGCTGAGGCACTCGCTGAACCTGGGGAGGTCAGTCTCGCAGCAGCACCAGGGCACAGAGCTGTGTGTCCGGCGCTGGGAGTACTGAAAGGGGATGAGCCGGCGGCGGAACGCAGGCCTCCAGGCGGGCAGAGGGAGCCAGCACGAGTTCTGGAGTAGGAGAGGGCCGGGATCAAAGCGCTCTGAGGCAGGCCAGGGCGCACCAAAGGGAGGCTAGTGAATTGCATCAGCACAGATTCCGTGATGCTCTGCAGACGTCTCCAGGCTGCTGGGCTTTACGGGAACCCACAAGAAAGGAAAGGACCGGGGAGCAGGCGGGGCGGGGGCGGGCGAGGGCTCGAGGGTGCGCTCGCCCGCGCGCTCCCGGCGGCGCCGGGCCGGGGCTGGGCGCGCCCGGGACTGCGGAGGCCGCGGAGGAAGCTCCTGCTCCCCTTCCCCCGCCTCTTTTCCCCCCGCATTACTGGAAGGACTGTGTGGGAGAGACCCAGAAGCACCCGGATTTTCGAGCGCCAGGTGGGGGAGGGCGGGGCAGCCTCTACTGCTCAAAGGAAAACCAAAAGTGCGTCTGTTCGCGCCGCTCCGACACGCGGTTGCTACTGGGAGGGCTCAGGGCGCTTTGGCCGCGCCTCCCTTTGCAGCCCCCAAGACTTGGCTCGGGCGGCCCGAGGCCCGCGTGGCGCGGGGAGGGGCTGAGAAGAGAGTGGGAAAGTGTCACGATTTCTTCTGTGCCTCTCCCGTCCCTACCCCCACCCCCAGTTTTCTGGGTTTTGCTCCTGCCGCTGGGGAAGGACTGATTCGTTTTGCGTCAAAGGACTGCATTTACTCAGTCCTGCTGGGAGAGGCGCGTAAACACCCAGGCAGGCCAGGACGCAGGGATGGGGAGGAGGAGGAAAAAAGCAAAGCACCCACGGCTGGCGTGCGCGTCTGCCTGCCCCACACCCCTCTCCTGGGCCCGCGGAGTTGGGGACTCTGCCCAGCGGGCAGCAGCGGAGGTGCGAGAAGTCTGGCTGGCTTCGTCCCGTCGCGCACGCGCGCGCGTCCTTGGGGATAGCGTTCAGGACAGAATGTGTTTTATAGCTGTAAACAATGACCCCGAGTATTGTTTGGGATTACCGTATCTTGGGGCCCTTGGGGCGGCCAGATGCCGCCAGCCGTCCCGGAAATGCCAGCGCTTTATATAGAGCCCCAGGAAAGCTTCGCGTTCCCGGCTCTATTTTTCTTTCCTACCAACACCCCCAGTTTACAGATAAGGAAACTGAGGACAGAAATTGTGTGACGGTGCACAGCGAGTTGCCCGCAATGGACTCTTAACAACACCTCTTAACTTTGGGGCCTCTTAAGGACCCTGTCTGTGGGGTACAGACGGCTGGTGCTACTTAAGAATTGGGTAAACTGAGGCTAACAGACCCTGGACCAGAACCGAAGTTCCCTGACTTCCGCTACAGTACTTCTCCATTCACACACCATCATCTCAGCAGGATTGGAACTCCAGAGCAGAGAAGGGCCTAAAGTCATGGCTCCAAACTCCTTCCCTTTATAGGAGGAAACTGAGGCCCAGAGAGGTTAAGGAATTGGTCCAAGATCTCATAGCTCGTAAATAGCGTAGCCGGGCGTTCCTGCTCCAAGGTCTGTGCTCTGTACCCTGCGCCGCGCCCCTCCCAGCCCCGCCCAGTGAGGGAGGAGGACCCAAGTGTCCAGCTACCCGCGCCCTGAACTTCGCTCCATAACAGCTGAAGACGACAAGGTTGGGGCACACCCTCTCGCTGGCTACTTTTTTTTTTTTTTTAATTCTTAACAGTCGGGAGTTTGCTTATAAACGCCCGATTACTCTTAATAGATGCGTCCTAATTGCTTGGCGTACAGGGCAGCCGGAATGTCTTGCCTGGTTAATTTCATCTTCAAGGCTACTCCTAACGAATTAACTGTAGGACCGAAAACATGAAAAACAAAAAATCAAAAAGGGAAGCGGTAGGCAGCCCGCCACGGAGGGAAAAATAGGCAGGCCAGCCCCGCCCGGCGCCGCGCCCCGCCAAGACCCGGCCGCAGGGCGGCGCGGGCACCCTGCGCGCCCGGGGCGCCCGCTGCACTCGGCGGCGCCGCGAAGGGCGCCTACGACCGCGCGCGGCCGCGCCCTCCCTGCGAGCGGCTCTGCGCGCCCGGCTCCCGGCCTCCCGGTGGCGCCGCACCGAACCGCCCGTCTCGCCGTCAGGGCTGTGATTATTTTCTAAAACCCGGAGTCGAGACCGCGCGGCCGCTCTCGGGGCCCCGCCCCGCGCCCCTTCCCGGGGCGGGGGAGAGGCCACAGCGCACTCGGGAGCGGGCGAGGGAATCCCTCTCCCTCCACGTCACCCGAAAGCGAGGAAACCCGCACTCGCGTCCTCTAACGCAAATGACCATCTTTGGCAACGTGCGCCAATGGAACAGACCAAGGGCGCTGGGCCCGGGGGGTGAGCGGGGGGCGGGGGAGGGCCGGGGCTGCCTCGGCGCCCCCGAACCCTGCGGGCCGCCCGCTCCCGCCAGGGCCACCGCCTGGCTTCCTCGCGCGGGGTGCGCGGCTGGCGTCAGCGCGGCCGGGAGCCGGGGCTGGGAGGGAAGAGCTGCGCCCGCCTCCTCCCCTCCTGCGCCTCTTCCTCCTCCGCGGCCTCCTCCCCCCGCCTCCTCGTGCGCTCCTCCCTGCAAGGTGGAGTCTGGGGTTGACGTGAGTGAATCCACATGGTACAGGGCTGGAGAATAAAGAGTGTGAGTTGAACTCGTGCCATTGTAGTGACTCATCTCGGGCAGAGCGCTAGGGCTTCGAGCGAACCAGCGAGCGAGCGAACGAGCGGCGCTCGGCGGGGACAGAAAGAGGGAGAGGGAGAGGCGCAGTCGGGCGAGGCGGGCCCGTCCGGGAGCGGGCGCCGTGGAAGGGGTGCAGGTCCGGGCGCCGGAGCGGGGAGCAGGGCCGCGTTCCTCTCAGCGCCAGCTCAGCTTGAGCCCCAGGAGCCGCTGTCCCCCTGGCGCGCTCGGGTTCGCGGGACGGGCGCACGCCGCCTTCTCCCAGTCAAGTATCCGAGCCGCCCCGAAACTCCGGCGGCGAGTCGGCCACGGGAAGTTTATTCTCCGGCTCTTTTTCTGAAAGGAAGAAACAGAAGTTTCTCCCAGCGGACAGCTTTTCTTTCCGCCTTTTTGGCCCTGTCTGAAATTGGAGGGTCCCGGGGGCTGGCAGGCCAGGCTCGCTGGGCTTCTAGTCTTTTTAATTTCCAATTTTTGATTGGGCCGTGGGTCCCGGCTGAGCTCCGGCTGCGCGCGGGGGCGGGAGGGCGCGCGCAGGGGAGGGACCCAGAGACGCGCCGACTTTTTAGAGGGAGGGACCGGGTGGACAACTGGTCCCGCGGCGTTCTCAGAGCCGGAAAGAAGTGCCGTAAGAGGCGCTCGGGGGACGCTGTTCCCGAGGTGTCGCCGCCTCTCTGTCCTCGCCCGCCGCGGTTGGGGAGAAACCCAGGAGCGAAGCCCAGAGCCCGCGGCGCGGCCGGCGGAGGAACGAGCGCGCAGCAGCCGGTGCGCGGCCGCGGCGAGGGCGGGGGAAGAAAAACACCCTGTTTCCCCTCCGGCCCCTACCGCGGATCATGTACCAGGATTATCCCGGGAACTTTGACACCTCGTCCCGGGGCAGCAGCGGCTCTCCTGCGCACGCCGAGTCGTACTCCAGCGGCGGCGGCGGCCAGCAGGTAGGTGCGGGCCCGGGTGCACCTGGCGGCGCGGGCGGACCCCTGCCCTCCTCTCGCCGCCACTGCCTCTTTTGCTTTCTTTTCCTTTTCTTGGCGAGAAAATACCTACGGGCCACCGTTGTTAAGTTCTGGATTTTCGTCCTCTCCTCTCCCACCACCCCCTTTTAAATCAGGGGATTGGGGAGTGGGCTTGAAGAGACAACATACCCTTTTCCTCCCACGTTATATTTTACCCAGATAAACTCCTGGAATTGTAGCCCCCCCCCCCCCCCAGGAAGAGCCTGTTACCTCCTCCCAAGAAACTACTCCCCCTCCCCAGTGCCCGTCCCTCCTCGCTCCCCGCCCCGAGTCTTCTTTCTGGGTGGTGGACAGACAAGAAAATCTTTGCACCCACTGGCACCTTTCGACATCCTGGAACCCTATTTTTTCAGGAAAGCCCTCTCTCTCTCCTCCCCGTTCTCCATCAGTCTTAGCTCCTTTCTGAAAGGGGTTGGGGATCCAGAAACATGGTTGAACTCCTTCAAGTAATCTGGAGCGAGGGCGAGGGCTGCCGCTCTGGGAATCAGGTGCGAAGGTCAGGAAGGAAGAAGCCAACCTTGATTGGCTCATGCCGCCTGTGTGCCCCGTGCCTGCCCGCCCGTCTTCTGTAAGGGTCGGGGACAGGAGGCTGCACTGCCCCCCAGGAACGAAGGAGCACCTTGAGGGTCTGGGGGTACCTGGAGCAAGGAGGCCGGCAGAGAGAAGGGGGGTCGGGTGGGGGAAGAGACATCACACAGGCTCCTGGGTGGTTCTGGAAGCAGAAAACAACTTGTTTCTAAAGCAGCCGGACTGGTTTGCACTGGAGGGATTGTGTGTGTGATCTCTGTGTTTATAAATACCAGGAAGGTGTTGTTGGGGGCGGGGGGTTGCTGATGGCGTGCCTGCCCTCTGCTGCGGCTCCCCACCCGCTCTGTCTCGAGAGAGAGCTGGGTTAACGCAGGCCCAATACAACATGAAGCCCACAGTGGTCAGCATCTGTGGAGTCTAGCACAGTTGGCTGCAGCAAGGGATGCTCCATAAGGCGGTGGCCTTGGCCTCTAGAAGGGGCTGGGGTGGGCTTCCAGGGAGGGGTGGATTCAGCTGGAAAGTCTTATGGAACATGGCTCTCTTTTGGATCTGATGAGGGATCCCTTGTTCCAAAGTGATTCCCTATACCTGGTGAGTCCCCAAAATGGCTTTTCTGCCTTCCCTCTGCCTCCCATGGTGCTCCTATAAGCACCCGCAGTAGAGACAGCCTGGTCTGTTCATTGAGGGTGCAGTCAATGCACCGTTCGTATTGAGCACCAAGGTGATGAGTTTTAAATCCGAAAAGTTACTGGTTATGTTTGCTTCCCAGCCCCGTTGGTGGTTTGTATTGAATGTAAACATCACGAGGGAATAGGTTGAAGTCTGTACCCATTCCCTCCCTCTCCCGTTCAACAAACCCCAAACGCCTGTCCTCCTCCCTGAAATCAGGAAGGGATCTTTTGATTTCTTCTCTGTTCTTTTCCCTAATGTGTCTTTGGCAGTTATCGTTGGAGTATTACAATCTCACTGCCTGCCTTAGCATAGACCCTGGGGCCTGCAGGGATGTCAGACCGGACATCATTGCCCCAACTGAATAATCTGTGTCACTAGGGCTTTGAGCCCAGGATGTGAGCGGAGGCAATTCCCGGTTTTGGAAGAAAATCAGGCAGGAAACCAGTGCTAGGAAGAAGGAAGACAACTCAGTCCAGCAGAGTGTAATAGGGCCTCATTACCGAAGCAAAAAGCAGCTGTTGGCTAATTCCTAGCATGCTGTAACACATGAGGATTTTGCAATTAGCAATAACCAGTGCACGGGGTTCTCACATAGACGCCTGCCCATTCGACCTGGCAGTGTGTGAGACGCCTTTCAAACCAGAGGGACTGGCAAGGTAATGCCACTTGAGACGAGGTTCTTGGCCTGTCCGCTCCTTGGTGTGGTCGTGGTTGGGTGGGGGACGAGGAGGAACGGGGTGGATTTTTCCGTCGTTGCTCCAACTCTGAACAAAATCGTTCTGTGGTCCTGAGGACTGACCTCAGAGGCTTTTGTTCCTTCACAAGTCTGTGCTATGACCTTGCCCGATCTTGGGCTCGAGGTAACTACTACGTACTAGATAAAACCTGTAATCACTTTATTTCTCTCAGCTTCCTTTACTGGGAGACTTTCCTGGCAGTTAGTAGATGGGCCTTTCTCTTTTATGGCATATCTCAGTGGACCGATCCGTATGAGACAGTTCTCTGGTTTTTCTTTGGGGAAGTGAATTTTATTTTTTTCAGGTCTCTCTTTTGGGAGTCCAATATTTCTGATCAGTTTGTTGCCAGTTCTTCAACCCAGAGCTTTCCCATCACCTCTAGCTTCATGAAGCTGGATCTTAACACATGGCCATGAGCTCCAGTGACTTTGGGGGTGGGGGGAGCAGACTAGTCTTTGTTCCAGCCTCTGTTCTTATATATGGCAGGAACTTGAGGCATGAAAAATATTTCCTGTTCCAGTTATAGTTTTAATCTCAAAAGTTGGTCATTGGTGATTTTGTTTTGTCAGTAATTGTTGCACACACCTCCCCTTCTTGGATTTTTCTTTTTGCTGTTGTTTTTTCTCTCCTAACTTTCCTAGGAAAACATCTCCCAGATATATGCCCTGCCTGGCTGCTTGACTATTACGGTTTCAGGGCCTGAGCATTACGCAATCCAGCCAGTTACACAAACATAGGTCATTTCATAACTTGTTTTCATCAGCTGGCCCCCTTTTAATGAAAAAAACAAAACAAAAACAGGACCTAGAACTTTTCCAAGGCTGCTATTTCTCAGATAACTTGTGAAAATAAATCAAGGGCAGTATTTCCTTTTTGGAGTTAAGGAATACCAGACTAGCACTCTTCTTCCTCAGCCACTCCTTCCCAAGACACACACACACACACACACACACACACACACACAATTCCCCAGAGTGAACTTTTGCCAACTGTACCAGACTGGGACATTCCTCACATCAAAGAACTTTTACCAGAAATGACTGTGATTCCCAACCCAGCTTCAATCATACCTCTCTAGTGCCCTCTACGGGAAATTTTTAGGACAACTATCTTGGGAATGTATTTTTCCAGTCCCAGAGTGTTAAATGGGTGAGTTTGGAATTCTTAGGATGCTTTTTCTTTTTAATGAGGGACAAATAAATGCCACATATTTAACCTTGGTTAACTAGGAACTGCCTGACTTTGAGTTTCTTTTTTGTTCTGTTCTAAATAAAACCTGGTTAAAAAAGGAGTGCTTTTTTCTTTTTCTATTTTGATGTCTGTCTGTTCATTAGGGTGCCTTCACAATTTGTTCAAATTCCCAAGGCATGTTTTCTTATGTGCTTATATCAGGAGGGGGCTTGTTCAGTTGGTGGGAATGTGGGAGGCATAGATTAAGGGTCTGGTGCTTTTTTTTCCCCCCTTGATCTTACAGATGTTGTAGATTAGGATCAAACAAAATGTTATCCCAAGAATTTGTCTGTTCCGCTGATTCTTGATGGTGGAAGTCAGCTTCACTTTTTCATCAAAGGGACTGGGGTGAAATAGCAGTCATGTATTGTCTGACTGGCAGTTGAATTTTCCTATCCAAAACCCTGAGTGCATTTCCACTACCTATTTCTGTTTCTGCCTGTCTTATTCAAGGTGAGGGTAAAATTGGGAGACTTGTTTTTTTCTTTTCTATCTTAATACAAATACAGCAGAACTTACTCATCCAAATCACTGTTGTCCCCTTCCTTGTTTTTTCCTTGAGGAGACTAAATGCTTATCCGAATGCTGCGGCTCTTCTCAGACTGAGAAAGGTACCCCCTCTTTTGCAGTTGCTTTCAGCGTATTCTTTTGAAAATCCTCCCTGCTAACAAATCTTTGTCCTCTGAAGGGTGAATTTGATATTTGGAAATTACCAAAAGCCTCTTTGGAGCCAAGTGTGACATACATGTCTGGATGATCCCGCTGAGTCCAAAGTAGGGTGGGTCCCCGTGTCCTTCAGGCCTCTGGAGTCTACCTGGGAGAGCACGCCCACGACAAAGGACACCAAAGCAGGCACCTTTGCCATCAGTAACTTGGATTTTGTTTTTCTCATTTGTTAGATAGGAATAATGATACTGGTTGTGATAAGTAAGGAGATGAACGTTCTGGTCTATTCATTGAAACAAAGAAAAAAATAGCATCGTTACTTTGTGGGTATGTCTCATCTATGTTGTATGTGTTGTCTTTTGGTGGCCACAGTATTTCAAAATGACAGCAACTGCCCTGATTGAGGCAAATATATCTGTTCCAAACCCCATCTGGTAATTCTATCCCTTCTCAGCTCCCTGGGCCAGAGAGGGAAGGTGTAAGATTTCTCCTGACCCCCCTGGTCTCTCAGCCCTGTTCCATGGCAGTGAGATTTTCCTAGGCTCACCTTCCTGTGGCTCTAAGAGAGGATGAAAGGACATGTCATTCCCATGGAGTGTGGAGCCTCCGGGGAGCTGTGGGGGCTCCAAAGGGGCCCACAGAATAGTGGGCTGTATTCCCCAGTGCTTTGGAGTGGTGCTTCTGGCCAAAAGGGCCCTGGCAGGGAAGCAGCTGGGGAACCTGGGCAAGGGCTGCCTTTTCTTTCTGTTTCTTTCCTTCCCTAGTTATCTTCCTCCTGGCAGGAAGCCAGGTGGAGGAGGATAGAGTAACTCCTTCAAGGGAACCCAGGAAAGCATGGAGGCTGAAGGGAGGCGGGTCACCTAAGAGAGTGTTTATAAACTGTAACGCTTTGGGAAATCACAACTTACTAGCAACAGTTTCCATTGTGACATAGTGGTATTTCTTCAGAGAGGAATGAAAGGTCAGAGGTCAAAGTGATGTTCAACGCAGAACCTATGAAGACTGGTTAAATTCCTTATGGAAGGCTTTGGGGAACATCCCAGCTTCAGTAAAAATACAAAGCATTTGCATTAAACTGGACCTCAGAGGGGATGTGATGGGAAGTATGAGACAGCGTGTGCCCTTATCCTTTTCTCTTCCCTGGAGCCAATCTCTAGGCTGTTGGAGTTGTCCCTTTTCCATCCTGGGAGTCTAAAGAAAGGGTTTTTAAAGGGAAAGAACCCAGTCCCTTCCTAGATACACTCAATCATAGCTGCTTCCCTGGCAAGGCAGGTTACAGAGTCCACAGGGCTTCATGGCTTGAATGCTTGACAACCCAGATGAAAATCCATCTGATGGAGAATTGCCTGGCCAAGGGACTGGGCCAAGAACCCCAACCCTGACTTCCATCTCACATACCAGTTCTGCCCACTCACAAGTCTCTGGGATAAGCCCTCGGCCCCATCCAGACCTATAGGGGCCCAAACCCTAGTTCCAGTACCTGTCAGCAAAAAGCCACGGGTTCATGCCTGAAGCCAAGGCTCTAGTATAGAGTCTCAGGAGGCAGTTTTCCCAACATCAACAACTGTTGGGCTGGGGAACGTCTCTGACCTGCTGAGGTTTGGTGGCCCTCGAGGGTCCATGTCCTCAGCTGTCTTGCTTATTGGCAGTGGAAGGAGCACACGCATCCTTCCTAAGCAGCCCCGTGGCACCCTAGCAACAGGGTACAGCAGGGTGATGGGAATTTCCATGCCCAAAGACCACAAGGCTTGTACGGGTTTGAACGTCGACTCAGGGTCTGGAGGTTTAAGCTGATGAATGCGAGCCCATCTCCTCGGCTACCTGGGTTGAAGGAACATCTCAGTTCTGACTGTTTGCTTTCTTATTTCCTCTGTATTCTTTTCCCTGCAACCTGAGCATGGGAGATGAGAATGAACCTCTGGGACAGGGGTTGGCAAACTATGGTCTGAGTATTTTTCTAAATAAAATTCAGTGGCACAGTCATGCCTATTTGTTTACATGTTATCTAGGGCTGCTTTCGCACTGCGGTGGCAGAATTGAGTTGCAGCCAAGACCGTATAGCCCACCAAGCCTAAAATATTTGCTGTCTGACCCTTCACAGCAAAAGTTTGCTAAACTCTGCTCTAGGAGGTGGATGGGGGACCACTATATCCTTTTATAGGCATTCTTGCCCACCCAGCAGTTGACAGGGTGACATGGTAAAGTATTTCGAGGCTTTGCCAGGCTGGAATGCTACACAGGCATCCAGCATCTTCAAAGTGTCCTCGAGGAGAACATGTTGGCTACAGAGTCCCAGGGAGCCAAGTGAGGTTTTTGGGTTATTTCTCCTGATCCCGTCATTCCCAGCACACTCTTGGCACTGCAGCAGGTCTGAAACAGCCCTGTAGCCCCCAGCTGAGCAGCTCTATCTTGGTTTGTGTTTAATGTTAACTCGTCCATAGAGAACCATGATTTATCTCCAGTGTGACATTTGGCTGATTCTCGGGTCTATTGGCATAGAAGAATGCTAGGCTAACTGCTGGGACCACAAACTCCTAACTTCACCTCTTCTCTCCTGCCCCAGTGTCTGAATAACACATTTCTGAATAACACGTTTCTGAATAACATGTTGGGAGTTGAGACAAGGCCCATCTGCCAGATCTAATTGAAACTTTTGTGTGTCTCCCAGAGAGGCTCCTCTTGGAGACAAAAGCCTTCTTTATCAGAGCCCTGGGCCCCTCTGGGGATGGGACATTGTTTTCCTTGCAGTTTAGAGCCAGTGCATTATCCAGATGGCTTTACCTCCTGTCTGAAACAAGGTGTACATGCGTTTTCAGAGGCAGTCATTACCTCCTGGCTGGTTTTTATTGCTGTCTTGTTTTGTCTAGACCGAGCCATTGCTGCAAGGAATCTGGCTGATGTATACCGGGGAGCGCACGCTTCGGACCTGCCCTCCACAGCGGGTGGACTGGAGGGCCTCAGAGGGGCTAATAGGCATCCACTTATTCCGAAGGGGTCTTTGTCCCTCAACTTTGCTTCAGATTTTCTGCTGGGTTCCCCAAGCCTAAAACGGGAGCACTTTTATTTGTTGGAATGAGGAGTGACTTTCTTAGGTGCTTTCCTAGAAGGAAAGCTGACAGCTTCCCCATGGAGGAGGGGGATCATATCAAACCATTGTGCCGGATGCCTCAGGTGCATTTCAAACCCAGAATCTGGCTTGGGGAGAGAAATGGAATTTAAAAGTTGGGTGCTTCCCAGGAGTGGGAAGCTGGCACTTCTCCCTGGAGCCTCCTGTGCAGAGTCCACAGGCACATCTAATGTTGATGGTGATGGTGGTGATGACCTTCCATTTGTTTGGAGCAATGTTTCTCAACCCTGGCTGCACAACAGAATTGCCTTGGGAGGTTTTTTGTTTGTTTGTTTGTTTTTGTTTTTTTAAAAAAAACTTATCAGAACCCGGCCCCAAACCATTTATTTTAGAGGTCTAATGGCGAGGCTCTGACATTGGTGTATTTTTTACAAGCTCCTTGGAATATTCTCATGTGTAGCCAGGGTTGAGAACCACTGGTGTGCTTTTATAGCCTGAAGTAGCTACTCATTTAATCCTCATGACAGTGCAGTGAGTTTGATGAGTATTCCCCTTTACATCCATGGAATTGAGTCCTTGAGCCCAGGGCAAGGCACTCAGTGGCTAAGACAGGCCTTAACCCCATGCCTCCTGACCCCGAGTGCAGTGCTGACTCCCCACCCCTCCCATCCAGCAACTCAGGAAAAAAATAGCTGTCTGGGACTTGGTGCTTCTACACACACTCAGCCATGCCTGCTGTTCTCACGACTCTGCCTACTCACAGCCCAGCCCCAATTGGCCATTTTTCCTCTTTGAAGATCATTTCCCACTTGGATGCTTTCCTGTTCACTGCACTCTTCCCTCCTTCACGTGCACACACCTGCTGCTTTTCAGTCAGCGCCTGATAAAAAGCCCACTTTTGTTTGCCTTCAGAAATGCAACTCAGAATCTATCACCCTGGGCAGCTCTCTTCACGGATCCCAGAATCCATTGTACTGGGTAACTTTTCTCCAGAATCCTGGAACCCATTGATCTAGGCAGCTGTCCTCTTGAATCCCAGAATGCACTGAGCTAGGTAACTTTCCTCCAGAATCGCAGAGCCCATTGCTTTAGGCAACTCTCCTCCTGAATCCCAGAATGCATTGCACCGGGTAACTTTCCTCCAGAATCCCAGAACCCGCTGTTGTGTGTAGCTCTCCTCTTGAATCTCAGAATGCATTGTACTGGGTAACTTTCCTCCAGAATCCCAGAAGCCATTGCTCTAGACAGCTCTCCTCCCGAATCCCAGAATGCATTGCACTGGCTAACTTTCCTCCAGAATCCTAGAGCCCATTGCTTTAGGCAGCTCTCCTCCCGAACCCCAGAATCCATTGCACTGGGTAACTTTCCTCTAGAATCCTAGAATCCATTGTGCTGGGCAGCTCTCTTCACTGAATGCCCTTGGCCTGGGCCCCTGGGGTGGTCTGGGAGGTGAGGCAGCTGTTCCACCATACAGACTGGGGTCAGGCAGATAGGAGGGAATTGAGCAAGAAGGGGTCCCCAGCTCCGTCAGCTGTAGTGAGGTACTCTATGCATTATTTACACGGCAGGAACCCTGATGTGACGAGGCAAAGACAGTGGTGGTTCCAGCTTCCATTGCTGTGAATGCTTCTATTCTAGTTGGTCTGATTGGACCAGCATAGGGAGGGTACTACAGCATCCATGCTAATGATAGTGGGGTTCCATTCGGGGCCAGTGGGACCTTCTTGGTGAGAGGGAAGGTCTATAGAGGATGACCTGACACTGAGGGCAGTGGGGGTCGATAACCAGCACTTAGGGCTGGATTTTGAGAAGGAAAGAAGTAGTGGCAAAGGAGCCTCTATACACTGTGTCCAGGGGCTCTGGCCTCTTTGTTGGGCTGGACTGGGTTTGAATCCTGACCCCGCTGCTTATTAGCAATGTGGCCTTGGATAAAGTACTTAATCTCACTATACTTAGATTTCTGTCCCTAAAATGCAGCTAATGGTTGTTCTTCCCTCAGAGGGAGATTTAGTGAGATAATCTAGGTAAGACATGGTGGCTAACATTTAGTAAGTGCCCAGGAAACGTTAGCTATTGTCATCATTTCACCCACTTTTTTAAGTGGGAAAGAAACTACTTGGAGAAGCTTTATGTGGACACAGGAGTCATCTGAAGATGAAGGTTCACCTGGGTTCCATTAGGGGGACTTTCCCCTGAAAAGCTAGAAGTGGGGGGCCCTCCTCTCCTCCCCACTTCTTCCATTTTCCAGTAGCTGCCTTGGAGAAAGGTCAAGACCAACTGCTAAGGAGCACAGCCCATTTTAGTTTCTATACTCTGTCATCATCTTATATTTTAAATAGAATGCTTCCTGCAGCATGTTCCAAAGAGTTCTGCAACGTGGTCTGGGCATAAATTAAGAAGCGGGGAGAAAACTGCACTAGCAGCACCAGAGTTTCCCACAGAAACATCTGTGAACATAGATCGATGCCTATGTAGCTGAGTAGAGAGACACACTCAGCCGGTCTGCCCCAAGCAAGATGCTAATGATGGGAAAGGAGGAGGGACAAGGAGAGCAAGGGATGTCTGGCTGCAAATGCCGCTCACTACTTGTTAGTCTTGTGGGTTAGAGGACATCTTTTCCTGGACCTGGCTGTGCCCTGATGGAGTCACAGCTCTGTCCTGAACCTCTTTGGAAAGTGACAAAGGCAGACACAGTATGCTCCCTTGGTGATCTTTGTTGGTCCAAAGCTACTGGTGTGCAAATCCCTTCAAGGTGTCCTGAGCCGGTACCCTGAGAAACAGTTGGCAGGTGACTCAGAGGCTTAAGAGACCCAGGTGCCACATCCTGCAGATGTGTATCCTGGAGAGCTGCCAAGAAGGCCTGCCGAATGTGAGTGCTGGGGACCACGTTTATCTTGGAAGTCATTTGGGATATGACAGTTTCCTCACTGAGCCACCTGGGGATGGAGTTCTCAGGACCCCAGTCAGGGAGCAGGTCCAACGTGAAGCCCCAGGAATAGTTAAGATTTCCCTCTTGATTCTTGGATGCTCAGGACTTGTCCAGGCCCACCTGGGGGCCGGATCTTGCCCTCCAAACACTGACCTTGCTCTGTGCCGGTTTTTGCCTCGGCTCTGTTCAGTTATTATTAAGTATTCTGTTCAGCTTAGTATTTATTGGCTCAATTGTATTTTTTTCCTCATTTCAGAAATTCCGGGTAGATATGCCTGGCTCAGGCAGTGCCTTCATCCCCACCATCAACGCCATCACGACCAGCCAGGACCTGCAGTGGATGGTGCAGCCCACAGTGATCACCTCCATGTCCAACCCGTACCCTCGCTCGCACCCCTACAGCCCCCTGCCGGGCCTGGCCTCTGTCCCTGGACACATGGCCCTCCCAAGACCCGGCGTGATCAAGACCATTGGCACCACCGTGGGCCGCAGAAGGAGAGATGAGCAGGTACAGCTCAGACCAGTGGGAAGGAGCCACGTCAGTGGCTTTCAGAGCCCCAGAAACACACAACGTTTTCCTGCAGTCTGGTAGGGTTAATGTTCTGAGAGCAGGGGAGAAAAGGGAGCTAGGGGTTGAAGAGCACGTCATCCCCCCTCACTGGAGGCGGAACGGGAGACCCAAGACTCAGGCTGGCTCTGTCATCTCGCTTGTGTCCCTTAGAATCTCTGAGTCTCAGTTTCCTCAGCCACAAAATGGGGATCATGGTCCCTGCCAGCCAGGACTTGGCTACAGATGGGAAGGACCGTTACGACCTGCCACAGCAGGATCCTTCTCTGATCCTTGGCAAAAGGGCCATGGGACAAGCAGCCAATGAACCCTGGCTGTGAGCTTTTTAGGATTAGCCCTTAGCTGTTTCCCAGGGTCTAGTGCAGGCCAGGCACCCAGCAGACCTACAGGGTCAAGCTCTGGGCCGGCACTGCCCTCAACTTCCCATTCCTGCTCAGTGTTCCAGGCCTCCAACTCAGGGCAGGAGCCCATTTCAAGGGCCTAGAATGCATATTCCAGCAGTGCAGTAACTCTGGGTCTTTAGAGTCCGTTCAGTGGCATGAACAGATGGAAGGATGAGGCGGAGGAGGCCAGACATCAGCTCTTTTCTCTTCAAGGGGCTCAGCTTTGAGAAATAACCTGGCTGGAGAGGGAAGCCAGAAAATGGGGAAGAGGCGGGGGCGCTGCTATTTAGGCAGCACATACCCAGTACTCAAGAGGCTCATTGCTCGGGTCAGCAGTGAGCCAGGGCAGTGCCAAGTCCCCTGGTTCTGGAAAGGGAAATCAGAATCATGCATAATTCCAGAAAGAATGAAATACAGCCTCAGAGAACCCCATCTCACCCCCATGTGAGATGATACAAGCAAGGGCCAGACATACCTGCATGTGGCCACTCGACCAGTGAGTGGGGAAGTCTGGGCTAGATCCCAGTTCCCTGGACCCCTTATACAGTGTTCTTTCTCCAAGGCTGTGCCACCCTGAGCCCAGGGAAGGGAAAATACTTTAGCAGTGGAATCCCTTTTCCAAAGGAATTGTTATCCTGGAAAACTATTCCAGTGACAGCTTTGGAACCCTTCCCCATTTCATCCCCTGTCCGTCTTCACTCTGTGATCCCCAGGGCCACAATGTTCCAATATACGGACCTTTCAAACATGGTTCCCAGTGGATCAGGGTAGATCCAAACCCCAGGATACTTGGAATTACAGGGATCACCACACCAAGGAACTGGAAGCTTTCTCAGGAGCTCAGCTCCTCCGAGGACAAAGCTGGGTGTTGCATCTCCTACTTGTTGGTTTGTTCTGTTAATGGCGGAACCACAGTGCAGAGCCACTTGCGGGGGGTGTGTCTGCTAGACTCTGTACTAGATTCACTGCTGCATGTGGGGCCTCTGCTGCTGGAGCAAGTGGCCAGTATCCTCCTCACAGTTGCTTTCTATAATTGCAGTTGTAAATATTGCAGTAGCCATGCTTATAATGACCTTTATAAGTATGCTTCCTTCACGGAGTCCAAGGTGCAAAGCCTTATACTCACCGATGAGCTGGATCTTCTGGGATATAAGTGATCCTGAGTGAGAGCCAGGCTTGCCGGGGACTCTTTGGGGCTAGCAGGACCACAAAGGCGGAGGATGTGCTGAATGCTGTCTATTCTGTTTTTTTTTTTTTCCCTCTCTCTTTTTTTTTTTTTTGAGATGGAGTCCTGCTCGTATTGCCCAGGCTGGAGTGCAGTGGCACGATCTCGGCTCACTACAACCTCCGCTTCACCAGTTCAAGCAATTCTCCTGCCTCAGCCTCCTGAGTAGCTGGGATTACAGGCACACACCACCATGCCTGGCTAATTTTTTTTTGTACTTTTAGTAGAGATGGGATTTTGCCATGTTGGCCAGGCTAGTCTCGAACTCCTCACCTCAGGTGATCCGCCCACCTCAGCTTCCCAAAGTGTTGGGATTACAGGCGTGAGCTACCGCGCCCGGCCACGCTCTCCATTCTCTTCTGGGCCTACCTCACACCAAATTTAGAAGTTTATATCCAAAAGGGACTTTGGAGACTATCTTTTCTCATTTTCCCTTTATACCCATTTTATAGACAAGGAAATGGAGACCCAGAAAGGTGAAGGTCCCTGTTAGAGTCACGCAGTGAGTTAGCAGCAGAGCCAGCACTGGAACCCACTTCTCCTGACCTTTAGTCCTGCGGTTTTCCCACCACACCACCTAGGCGTGCCTCATACAATCTGTCTGGAGAATTTCCTTCCTTTTTTGAGAGGGAGGGAGAGAACAAGGAGCATTTTATTCCACATCAGTTGGGAATTCACACATCTCCCAGCAGCTCTGAGGAAGCCTGGACAGTGGCAGTCTAGAACCTTGGCTGTTCAGGTTCCCAGCCCTCAGGGCTTTGCTCTGAAGCTTACTCTGGCTGTCACTAGCCTCCCTGAGCCACCCTGCTAGGGAGGAGCCTGCCCCCAGAGCCAGCCTGGTGCCTCATAGGCCTCCTCTGGAGCCCGCCTGGGAGGTTCCCTCTGTGCCCCGTGGCGGCGACTCTGAGGAGGTGGGGAGGGGAGGGTGTGTGTGGCTTGTGGGTGGGTACGTGGTGCTGCTGACACACTGAAGCTGGAACCATGTTGATTTCACCGCCCCTGAACACTTCCTATGTCGACAGCTGCCACAAGTTGCCCCACACCTCACCAGTCAGGGGAGAGACTTCTAGGTCAGTCAGGAGGCCAACAGTTGTCCAGAAGCAGCCAAGGGGGAAGGAGGGCTTGAAGGGGGTCAAGGCAAGCCTCCTTCTTTTCTGCGCCTCATTAGTGAGGGATCTAGGGGGCTTCCTGGGCCTTAAGGGGAGCCCTTGTAGCCCTTTCTGTGGTGAGCCCTAAACCCAGGCCTGCAGCAGGGCCATAAGGCTTTCTTGGCAATTCTGCCGAGCTCAAGACAAGACAGGTTTAGGAGCAGCAAGTATTCAGGGCCTTGGCCAAGTGGCCTCATGACCTCAGCCGGGCCGTGGCCTCCTCTCTGTGTGACAGGCGTGGGGTTGTCCTCTCTGGTGCTGTGATGATTGTCCTCTCTCTGCTGTTCAGAATACCACAGCAACAGACCTCCAGGGCTGGAGGGAGCCTTGTGGGACTCTGACTGGGACCCAACCAGGACAGTGGCTCTTTCCTTCATGGGGAAAGGGATACTGAAGTCAAGGCAGTATCCCTCCTTGGGGCAGCTTCTCCCTGTTCCTCCAAAAGTAGCTTTGATTTTGCCCCCAGGGTCCCGTGAGAGCTGACCCAGGTCTTCTTCCCCTTGAGGTCTTCTAGGCTCCCAGTATAGCACCGGGCACTTAGTAGGTGTGCAGTCAGTGTTTGATAACTGAATGAGTGGTCTTTCCCTTTGCATTGCTTTCTGCTTTGGCCCACAGCCATCTCCTTGTGTTACTCTCCCTGACAGAGGCCCTGGGGTTATGGCTCTGCAGGGCTCTGTGGAACCGGAGTATTAGCCCTGCTCAGGAGAGCAGAGTTCATGCTCTCTGGTGTGAGTGACAAGTTCCTAACCATCTCATTGGAAGAAGCTAGATCCTAAGCTCTTTGCAGGGGAATCTTCCTTTGTTTGGTTCGCAGATAAATCCTAAGCCTGTAGAACTGCATCTTGCACATGGAACCAGGTGCTCACTTGTTGAGTGGATGGATATGGTGGGCAGCAGGATTTTACCTGCCGGGGGCTCCTCTTCACTTTGCGTGTCCTCTCCAACTTAGCACTGCACCAGGCATGTGGGGGAGTACTTGGGGTGGAACCGTGAGCAGCTGGCATTCTTGGATTGGCAGAGGAAATTGGGAGTGGAGTGGCACTCTTGACCCTCCCATCAGCAACATAACATTCCCCCCTGGGTGGTTCTTACCTGTGTGGGGACTCCAGGCCCAGCTACTTAACCAAATGGGGATAATGAGGCTTGCAGAGCAGGCCGAGTGATAGGAGGAGTAATTAGCCAGGGTTTGGAAGAAGCTGCTTAAGTGGGTGGGACCACACCTGGCTGACAGGAGGGGACTCTTGGAGAAGCATCCCCAGCTTCTCTCTGGCCTGGGCACTGAGTCAGGGCTGATGTGACAGGTGCTGCCATCATGCCTGGTCCGGTGAATCCCTGACCCATTGCTGTCCTATTTAAACATGGACTTTAAACTTGGACATCACCTTCTGGGGCAGATTCAGCTCAAAGAGCCCTCCCAGGCAGCCAGACATCAGGGAGCCACATGTTCTGGGGCCTCTGAGTCCAGCCATGCTCCTCTTGCCCTTCCTCCTCCTCTCCCCATTTCCAGAAGGGCTTCTTGCCTTACTTAAAATACAGTTGTTAAAAAATGCTGTGAACCTGTTCTAATAGCGATCCTTGGCTTTGGCCTCTAGCTGTCTCCTGAAGAGGAGGAGAAGCGTCGCATCCGGAGGGAGAGGAACAAGCTGGCTGCAGCCAAGTGCCGGAACCGACGCCGGGAGCTGACAGAGAAGCTGCAGGCGGTGAGGAGCTCTGTGTAGGGTGGGAGCACCTCTGGGTAGGCTGGAGTGAGAGCCCCGAGGGTCCTGATCCTGTCTTCCACAGCTGTCTCCTTACCCACAAGTGCTTTACAGACGAGTCCGTGGAGATAGAGCTTTCCTTCCTTTGGACACACGGGGCAGCATTGTATTGATTGAAAAAAGAGAGAGGGAGGGAGGTGACGTTTAGCACCAGCCAGGGCCCAGAGGGAAGAAATGAACAACCTTCTCGGGGGGTGCTAGCCACTTTTTTAATGCAGCGCCTGAGTGTTCTCTGCTCACAGAACGGTTGGGGCTTCTGGGTGAGGGATGGTGGAAGGTTAGGAGCCAGGGCAAGACCTGCCCCCTCCAGGGCTACTTCCCAAGGTTCCAGCCACTCCCATGCCTGCCACCATCAGGAGTGGCCCAGCCTGGCCTAAGCACTATGGGTTGGGCCAGGGAGAGGTCTTGATGGAGATGGGTCACATGGCAGCCGGGTTGTATTTTCTTGGGGTTTTCTCATTTCCTTTATGGGCAGGCGGGTTCCCCACCTCTGTCATGAACTCAGAGCTGTGGCCATGGTACCGCATGCTGCCCTTGTGAGTCACTCTCCCGTGCCACCTAATTGCCCAGACCTGGGGACCCACAACCCTGCCCTTCCCTCTCTTAAGCTTGACCTGACCAACGTCACGTAACTCCTTTCAGGGCCTAGCCCTGCAGGAAGGGCCGTGTGCTGTGTGGAGGAAGCCCCGAGTCAGGGATGACTGTCCCCAGTGGAATGCTTTCAGAGTGAGGAGATGAGAGAGCCTCTGTCAGTGGTCCTCACAATAACTGCCCAGGATAGGGCTTTGGAAAACATCCCCTCACTTTTTTTATTATTATTATAATTTTTTTGAAATGGAGTTTCACTCTTGTCGCCCAGGCTGGAGTACAGTGGCATGATCTCAGCTCACTGCAACCTCTGCCTCTTGGGTTTAAGCTATTCTCCTGCCTCAGCCTCCCAACTAGTGGGGATTACAGGTGCCTGCCACCATGCCTAGGTAATTTTTGCATTTTTAGTAGAGACAGGGTTTCACCATGTTGGCCAGGCTGGTCTCGAACTGCTGACCTTGGGTGATCCACCTGCCTTGACCTCCCAAAGTGCTGGGATTATAGGCGTGAGCCACCGCGCCCGGCCCATCCCCTCACTTGAGTTAATGTTCCCCGGTACCATCCACCTGCTTAGGCTTGTCTTTCTCTGTCCTGCAGCCCTCCCTCTGGGGTGTTGAATGAATTGAATTGCGTGAATTCTGTGATGCCTGTAGTAATGTCCCTCGGAGGTGTTAGAACCGGGGAGGATGAGTGGGAATTCTTCATTCCCAGGTGAGGCAGATCCACAATCCACTTCCTCAGCGGGCCCTCCCACCACTAACCTTTCTCTGATTGGCACTTCAAGGAGCTGTGCCCCATGTGGTGCTCCTTACCAACCACCCCAGAATAGCCCTGCCCCCTGAGGCTCCTCTACTTTCCTCCCCTCCTCCCAGAGGCCTCACACCCTACTCCCCTGCCTCCCCCGCCTCCCCCACCTCCCCCACCTCCCCCGCCCTCTGACCCAGCCACCCAGGCCCCTGAGCCACATCCTCCACAGGAAGCCTCTCAGAAGCTCATGACGTTCGTCAGACCCTTGAGACAGACGGAAACTGTTTTTCACTCCGGAATATGCTGTGCTTTGCTGAACGAAGCCCTTGCCCGTATGTCCTCACTGATGAACAGGAATCCATGTTAGGGAAAACGTGGGGAGGAGGCTGGTGACACACACCTCTTCCCCTCCCACAGCGGCCCCTCCACGTGTGCTTGCTTGCTTCTGCTTCTCTGGCTGGGGATGAAAGAAGGGGGCTGAGGTCCTCGCGGAGTGACCCTGGCATCCTCACGGGCCCTCTCGGGCTGTCACGTTACTTCTGTGTTAAGCATGGTGGCTGAACCGAATATTCTCTGAAGGTTCTGGGAGTCCTGAAATACGTGCTTAAGAAATTGGAGCAAAAGGCCGGGCGCCGTGGCTCATGCCTGTAATCCTAGCACTTTGGGAGGCCAAGGCGGGCGGATCACCTGAGGTCAGGAGTTCAAGACCAGCCTGGCCAATGTGGTGAAACCCCATCTGTATGAAAAATAAAAAATTAACCAGGCGTGGTGGCGGGTGCCTGTAGTCCCAGCTACTCGGGAGGCTGAGACAGGAGAATAGCTTGAACCCAGGAGGCAGAGGCTGCAGTGAGCCAAGTTCATGCCACTGCACTCCAGCCAGGGCAAGACAGAGTGAGAATCCCCCTCATACAAAAAAAAAAAAAGAAGAAAAAGAAATTGGAGCTAATAAAGGGAGGAGAGGCTGTGATAATCCCACAGGGATTTGCTGAGCACTTACGAGAAGCCAGGCACTGTTCTAGGCGCTGGGGATACAGGAGTGTGCATGACAAAGTCTCCACTCTAGCAGCCTAGGGCTTCGCATTTATCCATCCACAGGTGGGCTGGCATGGGGCTGGGGAGTAAGAGAAGGAGAGAGATGGGTAGAGGTGTGCTCCATGCCCCCTTCTCCATGCAGATCTCTGCAGTACTCACCCCTCGGGGGTACCGAGGGGGCAGTCCTGGCACCAAGGCCATAGAACATAGTAGTAGCACATAGACTCTGGAGTCAGATGCATTGGGAATCAAATCTGGGCTACCCCCCCTGCTAGCTCGGTGACTTTGGAAAATTAACCCCTCTGAACCTCAGTTTCCTCATCTGCAAAATGGGCTGATGATAACATCTGCTTCCACAAACTCCTGGAAGGTTGAATGAGATCATCTCTGAAATGCTTAACAGTGTCCTGCACGAAGTAGGTGCTGAGTTATGGCAGCTGCAGTTGTTTCTTCACCTGCTCTCCAAGCTGACTTTCTTTGGAAATGAAAGGAATCTTGAGCCTGCAGGTGACTCAGACCAGCAGGGTCTGTGGTTAGGTGTGTGAGCCTCTACTCTCACGGTGTCTGAGGACAGACATTACTGGTTTTCTCTTTCCTGCCTAGATTGGTCCCTGGCAGGTTGCTGTCCCTCACATCCCTCTCTTTCCCTGGCAGGAGACAGAGGAGCTGGAGGAGGAGAAGTCAGGCCTGCAGAAGGAGATCGCTGAGCTGCAGAAGGAGAAGGAGAAGCTGGAGTTCATGCTGGTGGCTCATGGCCCAGTGTGCAAGATTAGCCCTGAGGAGCGCCGATCACCCCCAGCCCCTGGGCTGCAGCCCATGCGCAGTGGGGGTGGCGCGGTGGGCGCTGTAGTGGTGAAACAGGAGCCCCCGGAAGAGGACAGCCCCTCGTCCTCGTCGGCGGGGCTGGACAAAGCCCAGCGCTCTGTCATCAAGCCCATCAGCATTGCTGGGGGCTTCTACGGCGAGGAGCCCCTGCACACCCCTATCGTGGTGACCTCCACGCCTGCTGTCACTCCGGGCACCTCGAACCTCGTCTTCACCTATCCTAGCGTCCTGGAGCAGGAGTCACCCGCATCTCCCTCTGAGTCCTGCTCCAAGGCTCACCGCAGAAGCAGTAGCAGCGGGGACCAGTCATCAGACTCCTTGAACTCCCCCACTCTGCTGGCTCTGTAACCCAGCGCACTTCCCTCCCCAGCTCCGGAGGGGGTCCTCCTTGCTCCTCCTTCCCAGGGACCAGCACCTTCAAGCGCTCCAGGGCTGTGAGGGCAAGAGGGGGACTTGCCAGGGAGCTTCCTGGCTCTGGGGGACCCAGGTGGGACTTGGCAGTGAGTATTGGAAGACTTGGGTTGATCTCTTGGAAGCCGTGGGACCTCCTCCCTCATTCATCTTGCAAGCAAATCCCATTTCTTGAAAAGCCTTGGAGAACTCGGTTTGGTAGACTTGGACATCTCTCTGGCTTCTGAAGAGCCTGAAGCTGGCCTGGACCATTCCTGTCCCTTTGTTACCATACTGTCTCTGGAGTGATGGTGTCCTTCCCCGCCTCACCACGCATGCTCAGTGCCTTTTGGTTTCACCTTCCCTCGACTTGCCCCTTCCCTCCCCCAGTGTCAGTTTCACTCCCTCTTGGTTTTTATCAAATTTGCCATGACATTTCATCTGGGTGGTCTGAATATTAAAGCTCTTCATTTCTGGAGATGGGGCAGCAGGTGACTCTTCTGCTGGGGCTGACTTGTCCAGAAGGGGACAAAGTGCAATACAGAGCCTTCCCTCCCCTGACGCCTCCCAGTCACCATCTCCAGAACTCCCAGCCGGGCTCCCTGAGCTCTCAAGGAGATGCTCCCCTCACCGGCAGGCTCAGAGGACCCTTCCTGCCCACCTTCGGAGACGGCTTCTGGAGGAGCGGCTTGGCCAGAAGACAGGGTGTGAGTGAGACAGTGGGGCACAGGTTGGGTTTGCCAAACGCCTAATTACCAGGCCAGGAATAATGCCAACAAAGCCACACAGGTATCCTAGCCAGCTTCCCTTCACCTGGTGTCTTGAGTAGGGCGTCTCCTATAATTACTGCCTTGCCATTCTGCCCCTGGACCCTTCTCTGCAGACCAGGGAGGCGTCCCTCCCTAGGAGCCACACACTATACTCCAAGTTCCTGCTGGGCTCCGCCTTTCCCGCACCCTGGCGCTCAGGGTGACGCCACCCACAGAGATTTAATGAGCGTGGGCCTGGACCTTCCCCAGATTGCTGCCAGGCAGCCCCTCCCCAAGCCTCAAAGGAGCATTTGCCGAGGATGGAGAGGCAGGGGAGGGAGGCAGGAGGCCGTCACTGGAATGGCGTCTGCAGCAGCTGCTGCCCCAGCACTCGCTCAGCCTGTCCTGGCTGCTCACCTCCCCGCAGGGCGCCAGGCCTTTCCTGCCCTCTGTGGTCATCTGCCACCTGCTGGATCAAGTGCTTTCTCTTTTACACTCCCCTGTTCCCACCCCAGTGCACTCTTCTGGCCCAGGCAGCAAGCAAGCTGTGAGCAGCTGGCCTGAGCTGTCGCTGTGGCTTGTGGCTCATGCGCCATTCCTGGTTGTCTGTTGAATCTTTCTGGCTGGTGGAATTGGAGATAGGATGTTTTGCTTCCCACTGCGGGAGAGCTGCCCCCTTTCACAGGGTTGGGGAAGGGGCCCCCTGACCTCCAGCAGGAGCACAGCTCAGCAGGGTCCCTGCTTCCCACCTCTCTGAGCCTTTTCTCCCTGGGATATGGCTCCTGCTGAGTTTCTTGTCTAGCAGGGCCTTGACAAAGGAATCCGGAGAGTAGCTCCTGGCCAGAACCAGCCTCTGAGGGGCTTGCGCTCTGCAGAGACTCTGCTGCTGGGGATTCAGCTCTAGAGGTCACAGTATCCTCGTTTGAAAGATCAAGTAAGATGCCCTGTGGAGAAAGCAGTGACACATTCACACAGCTGTTCCCTCGCACGTGGAGTCCATGCGTGCTGGTCATTATTTCATGAACATGACCTGCTTTTGTGCACTAGACACACAGAGCGGAACAGCCATATGCTTAAAGTACATGGGCCAGTGGGACTGGCAGTGACATGTACAAGTGATGCAGAAACAAGAGTTTCAAAGAAAAAGCATTTTGTTTAAAATACTTTAAAAATGTTATTTCCTGCATCTCTTGGCTGTGATGCCGCCCTCCCGGTTTCCCAGGGGCTCTGGGAGGGACCCTTCTAAGAAGATTGGGCAGTTGAGTTTCTGGCTTGAAATGAATCCAAGCAGCAGAATGAGCCAGGAGTAGTGGGAGATGGGCAGAGAAAACTGGGGTGCACTCAGCTCTCACAGGGGTAATCATCTCAAGTGGTATTTGTAGCCAAGTGGGAGCTATTTTCTTTTTTGTGCATATAGGTATTTCTTAAATGAAGCTGCTTTCTTGTCTTTGATTTCTAAAAGCCCCCTTACACCCCACTTTGCGCAGCAAAGATCCCAGTGCAGGTCACAGCCTGATTTGTGGCCAGGCTGGACAAATTCCTGAGGCACAACTTGGCTTCAGTTCAGATTTCAAGCTGTGTTGATGTTGGGACCAGCAGAAGGCAAAGCTCCAGCCAACACACAGGACTGTAAGAGGGCCCTGAGCTACGTTCCCTCTGAAGACCCCCAGGCTTTGTCATAGGAGGTTGTTCAACTTCCCCAAAGCCAGAGGTGATTTGATTTGGGGAAGACTGAATATTCACACCTAAGTCATGAGCATATTCTGAGTTTACTTCCTTATGGCTTGCCCGCCAAGTTCTCTGTCTCATACACACACACACACACACACACACACACACACACACACACCCTTACTCCAGAATCACCAGACACTTCCATGGCTCCAGCTATGGGAACAGCTGCATTGGGTTGCCTTTGTATTTGGGTTAGGAACTTCTGTGCTTCTTGTGGCTCCACTCACAAGGCAGCTCAGAGGTGTGGACTCCGACTGGGCTGCAGGCAGCTCTGGGGTGGCACAGGGCAGGCACTCTAATCAGCTCGTGTAAAACACCGTCCTCTTGGCCTCCTGGCCAGTCTTGCTGCGAATAGTCCTCTCCCTGGCCAGGTGAGTGGGGAAGCTGCTGACATAGGAAGGAGAGGAGATCCTGGCTGAGGCTTAGGAAATTGCTGGAGCCGGCTCTAAGCAGAGAATTCACTGGGGAGGTTTTCAGAAAGAGTCAAACATCCTTCTGCCTGTGTTGGGGGCCAGGTGTGTCACACAAGCATCTCAAAGTCAAGAGCCATCTGGGACTACTGCTTCTCTTTCTCAGGCTTTGGGGAAAGGAATCTCCCTCTGCTCTCACTTGATTCTAAGTGTGAGGGTGGTTGAATTGTCTGGAGCACTAGGACTTTTTTTTTCTCTTTTCCTTGATGGACCAACAGTGCAAATGCAATCTCGCCATTTAATTTTCAGGTCAATTTCCTTTCCTGATCGGACATCTTTGTGCCCACTTTAGGAAGGAAAAGAATACACCTACTGTGTGCCAGGCACTGTGTTAGGTGCTTTTATATAGATCCTCTTTAGGATGAGACTGAGAGATGAGGACATCTCTTTATAAAAGGCCCCTAAGTAACGAATAAACAGAAACACTTAGAGGTGAGAAGGTCTGTCTTCAAAGATCCAAGGTAAGATTGCCTTCAGTCTGATGTTTGTTCTCAAGGACTTATCCCCGACAATATTCTCCCACTCCATACTTCTCCTTCTACCCCACCATGTGCTCCTGTGCACTCCTCAGATGGTCGGAGGGGTAACCCGAGTCCTTAGAGAATTTGGGGACCAATAGGATATGTGGTGTGTAGAACTTTCTTTAAAAAACTTAAGGGGCCTTTGCTACCTTCTGCTTGTTGAGTTGTTTTGGCATTCATCTTAAAAGCCAGCATCTCACTATTTATTGACAGGTTGGGCTATGTGTGTGCGCATGTGTGTATACATTTCCAGGCGTGCCTGTGTCCTGTAGCTTTTTAAAAGGAAACCCAGTCATCCCACTATGAATCTGGCATCTTATGCTTCTAGTGTTTTGGCCATACATTAACCAAGGGGTTTAATTTATCCAATGCTTGACGACATGTTCAGGAAGGGCTGGATCAAATTTTGAGAGGGTTTTGTGAAAGGGAGGGGGAGAAGAAATGGACATTTATTTTATTATTTATTTTAAATGTTTACATCTTCTTTATGTTGTATCAAGCCTGAATAGAAACTGATAGCATTAAAATACTCCGTTCCTCTCTCTCTTCTTGCTTCCTTTTTTTTTTTTTTTTAATTTAGGATAATGCATTTTTGTTTCTACAGGGATTGTGATTTGTGCTGTATAAACTGTATAAAAAGGTTCTGTTTTTAAAGGTGGATTTTCATTCCTCTGGGGACAGTGGTCGCCAAGACATCTATATTGTAAGAGAACGTAGTGGAAGATCCTGTCCTGATTCTCAAAATTACTTTCTCTGTATGATTAAAAGTTTATTCCATTTATTTTAGTTTGTGTTTACTTGATTTTGAGGAAGAAAATATTTGACTTTGTACAAAGAGTAGGGTATCAGGGTGTTTTTCTGCCATGGGAGATGTGTGTGTATATATAGTATTTTGGTGTATAGTAGAAAATAAGCTTTGTGCATCTGTATTTGAGATATGTCAATGACGTGGAGTAAAGTCAGCTGTGAGACTGTGGAGGCAAAAACAAGTTGTATATGGTTCATGTGGCTCTGTGGGGAATTTAATTACCTTTCTGGGCACTTTTTTTTTTTTTTTTTTTTTTAAGTAATGGTGAAATGGTCCCATTGGAGAGTCTCCTAAATAGACCTTCCAGGCAGAATCGCAAGCTCAAAATCTTTGTATAGTTTTGAAAATTGAGGAGTAGCTTTGTTTGGAAGCCTTTCTGGTGATGTTTTTTGTTGTCGTCGTTTTGTTGTTTTACTGTATGTAATACAAGCCTACAGTATTTGCACTAAAGAAAGCTTGTTAGAAAAAGCTTGCTGCTATGGAAGAAAGAACATATTAAAACTTCTTTCCCTTGCGATTTTTTTTGGGGGAGGGGGGCTAGCTTTTCCACTTTCAGTTGAGTAGCATTTTGTAGAATAAAATCAATTAAGATTGAAGAACCTCTGATGGTTGGTTTATTCTGTCTTCCCATCTCTCCTCCTTTTTCTCTTTTCTTCTATTCTTCTCTACCTTTGGCCCTCATGGGTAAAGTTGGTTTTTATGTTGGTGGGGGTGGCATGGGGGCTGGGGGAGCTGGGAACTTCTTTCTGCTTGCTTAGAACCTCTTTCTGCAAAACTGTGAGGTGGGCGTCTGGGAGGGCATCGGGGCATCTCTGCCTCCCCATCTCATTCTTCTTTTCCCTTTTGACCCCTTCCCAATCCCTCCCGATCCTGTTTCCTTCTCAGGGCCTAATTCTCAGCCAGCTGCCAACCCTTGCCAAGCTGTGAGCCAATAAAAGTGTAAGATGCTATCCCTTCCTTGGGGTATTTTGTTTGAACAGGTTGACTCTGGAAACGCAGAAATCTTCAAAGAACCAATTAAATGTATGGCTAAGGTTGTCAGGGTGGTTGGATGAGATCATGAGCAGGAAAGGGCTCGGAAAACTGCACAAATATGTGGGGTGATCACATCTCTAGACTTCTGTTTTTGAAAAGTCACAGGTTGTTAGGTGTTGAGCACTTGAAAGTGTCAGCTCAGGCCCCCATTATCCTGTAGACCAGGAATCCCAGGGTGATTGGGGAACATCTGCTCTGGGGTACTCTTTCCTTATAGTGTGAATGATAGGGACGAAACTCTGTCATGAGTTAAGGCCCATGGTGACTGGCAGCTGGCTGAGACTTAGCCCTAGAAATTATACCACTTGCTCCAATATGCTTTATTATTTTCTTTTATTTTGAGATAAGGTTTCACTCTTATCACCCAGGGTGGCATGCAGTGGCACAGCCATGGCTCACTGCCGCCTTGACCTCTCGGGCTCAGGTGATCCTCCCACCTCAGCCTTCCAAGTAGCTGGGACTGCCGGCATCCGCCACCGTGCCTGGCTGATTTTTGTATCTTTTTGTAGAGATAGGGTTTCACCATGTTGCCTAGGTAGGTCTGGAACTCCTGGACTCAAGCAATCCTCCCACCTCAGTCTCTCAAAGTGCTGGGATCACAGGCGTCAGCCACCATGACTGGCCTCCCACGTGCTTTAGACAAGCTCAGCGTATAGGGCTCATTCTCTGGAGACACCAAGAGCACTAAACTGGGAGTCACAGGGACCCTAAATCCTAGGCCTGCCCCCAATACTCACTGGCTATTGAGGTTTGGAGAGAGCCATTTAACCTCCCTGACCCTTAGTTTCCTCATCAGCAAAGGAGCAGTGTCATGATAATATTATATATATATAATATAGAAGTAAACACTTAGGAGGAATAACAATATGCCTGCCTTCTTTCTTTTTCTTTCTTTTTTTTTTTTTTTTTGAGATGGAGTTTCACTCTGTCACCCAGGCTGGAGTGCTGTGGCACAATCTCAGCTCACTGCAACCTCCGCCTCTTGGGTTCAGCTGATTCTCCTGCCTCAGCCTCCCGAGTAGCTGGGATTACAGGTGTGCACCACCGCACCCGGCTAATTTTTGTAATTGTAGTAGAGATTGGGTTTCCCCATGTTGGCCAGGCTGGTCTCGAACTCCTGACCTCAAGTCATCCACCCGCTTCAGCCTCCCAAAGTGCTGGGATTACAGGTGTGAGCCATCACGCCCAGCCTCCTTTTCCTTTTACGTGAGCCAGGGGCATTAGGGCACAGGGCCACTCAGAGTCGTAGCACTGGGCCTTGTAATGACCTCTTCTGTCTGAGTGGGCAAGGAACCAGAAGGAGTCTGGAGGGTTTCAGTGCTACCTGTACTTTCTTGAGTAACTGGTGTGTTTCCTTGTGGTATAAATGCCAAGGAGGCAGATGCTTGGGAGGTCTGCATCCAGCTTCTCTGGGCTTTGGGGATTATGTTGTCAAGAGAGACACATGTGCTTATGCTCTGATGCTTGGCTCTCATGCCTAGGCCCTTCCATAACATTGTTCATCTTCAAAATCCACTGTTTATTTAAATTCCCACCTCTTCACCCATATGGCAATTAGAGAGGTTGATGGCTGCCAGGGGCTTATTAGATGGAGTCAGAAGCTTCTCTGAACAGCTGTAAATGCCTTCAAAGCATCCAGACAGTTTTTCAGTGTCTTATGGAGAAAAACAGTAAGGGGCGACCTCTGCTGGATTCTCAACCTAAGATAGTCTGTTGGGGAAATGTTGCAGTCACCTGTCATTCTAGGCTGCCTCGGCCCAAACCAGTTCAGTGACCTGGGGCAATGGTTAACTCTCGATGACATTTCCAACGCATTTGCAGTTTTGAGGATTAAGCACAATCTGCTTCCCCAGGAAAGCTGTCTTGGTGAGGAATCCCTGGGACCCATCCCCTTTTGCTGGATCTAGAGTTCCCCAAGTGAACACAACCTAGTCTCCAGGCTTTCTGTGTTCATTAGGCCCGCCACTATGTAAGGGAAAAGGAATTTCTCCTGGAGCTGATAATTTCCAACATGTTGAGCAACGAGACCATGTATATGAGGGCATATGAGAAGAAGTGAAGGGCTCAAGTCAGAGGGAAACTTAAGTCATTGAAATCATAGACCTTTGTGACAGTGTTGATGGAGGCAACTTGATTAAGGGGAAGCCACTGGGCTCTGGGCTCCAGTGCCGTGTTTGAAATGAAGGGTGCGATTTTCCTTTTGGCCTGTGTGTTTGAAGGGTGAATGGAATACTTGCACATGGCTAGCTCAGCCCCTGCTGGCCACAGGGCCCTGCCAGGCCCTCACGCAGGTCTGATGGCCTTCAGGGCCAACTGTGCACCTGGTCTGGGATGCTGTTCTTACACCTGATGAGACAACTAAAGGACTATTTCCTGAGACGCTGTGAGCTGTTAGGACAAGTCCATCCAGCGTTCTTTGTTTTTGTTTTTGTTTTTGTTTTGAAACAGAGTTTTGCTCTTGTTGCCCAGGCAAGAGTGCAGTGGTGTGATCTCGGCTCAGTGCAACCTCTGCCTCCCGGGTTCAAGCGATTCTCCTGCCTCAGCCTCCCAGGTAGCTGGGATTACAGGTGCCCGCCACCATGCCCAGCTAATTTTTTGTATTTTTAGTAGAGACAGTTTCATCATGTTGTCCAGGCTTGTCTTGAACCCCTGACCTCAGGTGATCCACTCATCTCGGCCTCCCAAAGGGCTGGGATTACAGGTGTGAGCCATTGCGCCTGGCCCATCCAGTCTTTGCAGTCAGCTTCTGCCTTTGCCAAACCTTCCCGGAGTGGAGAGCAACTATACCCCATGACTTCCCATTGGGCAGATCCTCCTCCTTCTCCACTAGGCCCCTCGTGGGTAGAGGCCACAGCGAAGCGCATCTGTCATCTATCCAAAGTCTGTGAGTTGTTGTCCCTGGAAAGTTCCACTCACTTGAGGAAAAAAAATAGAACCTTCTTCAGGCTCCACCTCTGGAACTGGGAAGTCCTTAAACTAAACACCTTAACAAGTCCTTCTGTAAACCCAAGGGGAAAACAAACCAAAACACAAATGCTCCGCAGTCCGCACTGGACTGCAGTGTGCTCGGCTGAGTGTCTCTGAGGGCACTGTGAGGATAGGGCCCTGCCTAGACACGGGGACCCCCTTCTTTCTCCAAAGGCAAAGTACAGGCTGCTGTGGGGCATTCAGATCTGCTGCTGTTTCAGAACATAACGCTGCCTTGTCCCTCTGGACCTTTGGAAACTATTCAGTATTATATAGGTGTCTTATCTTTGTTTTGTGGTGGAATTCATATAGAAGAAAATGAACCATTTTAGAGTGAACAATTCAGTGGCATTTATTACCTTCACAACGTTGTATAATACAACTATCACCTCTGTCTAGTTGCAAAGTATTTTCATCACCTGGAAAGAAAATTCCAAACTCATTAGGCTACTACTCCCCAATCCTCCCTCCCCCATCCCTGGCAACCACCAATCTGTTTTCTGCCTCTATGGATTTATATTTAGGTAGTATTTTTGAGAATCCCAATGACTCTATTTTCTGAACTAAAAAAGAATCATGAAACATTAGCACAGAAAATAAACTAAGAGAGATTAGTGGTACTGTTTCCCCTTTATTTCCATATTTTGTAACCTTTTCATATGCCTTTATATACATGGTCTCATTCAGTAACCCAAGAGACAAATGTTGCTGGATGTGTTGGAAAATCTCAACTCCATTAGAAATTCTCTTTTTTTTTTCTTTTTATTTTATTTATTTTTGAGACAGAGTCTCGCTCTGTTGCTTGGGCTGGAGTGCAGTGGCACAATCTTGGCTCACTGCAACCTCTGCCTCCCAGGTACATGCGATTCTCCTGCCTCAGCCTCCCGAGTAGCTGGGACTACAGGCGCCCGCCACCACACCCAGCTAATTTTTGTATTTTTAGTAATAATGGGATTTTGCCACATTGACCAGGCTGGTCTTGAACTCCTGACCTCAAGTGATCCACCTGCCTCAGCCTCCCAAAGTGCTGGGATTACAGGAATTTCGCACCCAGCCAGAAATTCCTTTTTTCTTACACAGTGGTGTGTGTGTTCCACTGGCAAGTACAGTTACTACCTTGATCCAGTGCAAATGGCATGCATTTGTTTCTCAAATAAAGATGGAATAAATCTGAAAAGGCAGACTTCATTCACTGATAAAAACAGACACCTTATGTTGTAAACATAAAAGAACCACGTTTTAAAAAATTAGTGTGCAGTTGGAGACTGTCACTATTATATTCTTACAGGGATGAGGGAGAAAATATTCATTAAAAAATATTTTTATGTTCCTACTAAGTGCATGATACCGCCAAAGGCACTCTTGGGACACAGTTCTATAAGACACTGTTGATGCCAGTGTTAGAAATGAGGCGTCTCTTTATTTCACAGTCAAATGTTTTCATTGGAAATAGCAATGAGCTACAAACTAGAAGCTGCCCTCAAGGAGGTCACAATCCGGTTGGGGTGGAAGGAGAAGCAGCACAGACATTTTGGCAGGTGGGGGGACTTCAGAGAAGATTCCATGGAGGAGAGGATCCTAAACTGGAGCCTGAAAGTGGGCGGCTATGGGTAAGATGGAGTGGAGCCGGGCGTGGTGGCTTACACCTTTAATCCCAGCACTTCAGAAGGCCCAAGGCAGGTGGATCACTTGAGGCCAGGAGTTCAAGACCAGCCTGGGTAACATGACAAGACCTCGTCTCTATAAAAACTTAAAAAATTAGCTGGGCATGTTTGCAAACACCTGTGGTCCCAGCTACTCGGGAGGCTGAGGTGGGAGGATCACATGAGCCCAGGAGGTGGAGGCTGCAGTGAATTGCGATCATGCCACTGCACTCTAGTCTGGACAGCAAAGTGACACCTTGCCTCAAAAAAAAAAAAAAAAAAAAAAAAAGGATAAAGAGGAGAAAGCGTGCCTGGCCAAGAGAACACTCTGAGCAAAGACACAAGGGGAAGAGAACATAGGTTGGCTTTAGGGGCTGTGCAGGAGGCCTAGATGTCCTGAGCATGGGCTGAGGGGATGTTGGAAATTTAAGCTGCCAACCTCAGTCTATCAATGCCTTCTATTGAGTGCCTATTTGTGCTACGTGCTGTTCTCGGCTCCAGGAAGACAGAGGGGACAAGGAAACCCTAGGGTCCCCCACCCCACCCCAGGTCATTGTAGGATAAGTAATTACAGGTTCACGGAGTGTCTCAGAGAGATGTATAAGGCACCATGGGGACAGGTACCAAGGGGACTTTCCCTAGTCTGGGGGATGGTTAGAAAGGGCTTTCCGGAATCAGTGCCATTTCAGCAGACCCCAAAAGTGAGAAGAAATGAGAGCTTTATTTCTAGGTATTGGGTGCTGCAAAAGGGGCAGCTGCATGGAGGAGTGACACAGCCACCATCCCACTCTAGAGAGGTTATTGCAGCAGGTGTGCAGGACAGGTGGGCGGGGGGAAGAAGGAGGCCCCGCAAGAGTCTGCACTAGCTGTGATGTCAGAAGGACGTTCCTGGGGAAGCTGAGTCTGAGAGGTCTGCTTCCAGAAATAGAAACTGGGAGGCAAGAGGAGGAGCTGGGTCAGGGGTGGGAGGCCCAGGTCCTGAGTTCGGTTTTAGGCATTTAATGCCAGGAGCTGGTGGGTGTGCAGATGGGTGCCACCATCACGTCATGTTTCCACCCTGCCCTGGGCCTGAGCCCTCTTGTGTTTTCCCAGCCAGTGCTCTCTTGTTCCCCAGAGGGGCTCCCCAGACCCCAGACTGCCTCCCCTCTTCTCAGGCCCCCCACCCCGTCACTTTCTACAGATGATGTCACCTTCCACCTCACAGAAAATGGAGGCCATCAGAGGGCATCTCCTCCATCTCCCATCGCCGCCATCTGTCTTCCACCTTCCCTCCTTCTCCTGATTTGACAGAGAAGGGCACTCCCTGCCCCCAAACCCCTTCCTTCGCCCAGCTCTGGGTCCTCGCCATGCTCCTTCTTCTCGGGGACCCTCTTCCATCAGCTTCCTCATCTTATTTTGCAGTTGACGTCTGTCTCTTCAAGGGCCCTTTCCCATCAGCATTAAATGGGATCAGTATCATCTGTCTTAAACATGACAAAAACCCTCCCTTGGCCCCACTCGCATTTCAGCTTCACAGCCGAGCGTCTTGGGAAGTTACCTTTACTTACTTCATCCACTTCCTCACTCCCACTCTTCTCTCAGCCTACTGAAGTCTGGCTTCCCCCTCTGCCCTGAGCCTCTGTACTTCCTTGTGACAAAATCTTACACAGACACATCTCAGCCCTTATCATCTTTGTTTACTGCCCAGCGTTTGGCACTGCTTACCACTTTTTCTGTGAAATGCCCTTTTTTGTTTTTAACTTTCCTCTCCTGTCCTTGACTCTCATCTCTCCCTCAATCCCCCTATCAACGCAAACACCCCCAAGTCCTGTCTGCTCCCCGTGTAAATGTTCTATCCTGCCCCACTGCCTCCATCCTAGTATAAACCCCTCTCATCTCTCATCTAGACAACCACAGTCATCTCCAGTCCCCACTCCGCAGCCAAAACAAACTGATATGAGTGTTCACAGGCTGCTATTTCCTGCTGCTGCTGTAGGTTCTGGATACCTAAAACCAAACTGATTATCTCAGAGTCCTGCTCAAAGCCTATTGGAGAGGTACTTCCTTTAGGATTCCATCCAGCCGCCTGTGCCTGAAAACCCAAATCAACAGAACCTTGAGCATACAAGGTTTTCTTCCCTTATCTAAAAGTCTGGAGCCAGAGGTTGGGGGAAAAATTTGCTCTCTGGGAAGAATTATTGTGTTCATCGTCTGTGTCTCTGGGCTCTTACTTCTGGGAGGTTCTTCCTGGTTCACTAACCTCCATGGTCACCCTTGATACGGGCATTGGTGAGTGGGCTCCCCGGGTGTTCACAGCCTACTTCTTGCTGCTGCAGGTTCTGGGGCCCCTGGATTGTTTTAGGATTTAACTGTTAAGGTTATGACAGACCATAGTCACTGCTTTTTTAAAAAAAATTTTTATATATTTTCCTCAAAGCTTGGTAGGTTTTCAATCTATTTGCTTCTAGTCAGTTTCTTAAGCAAAACCACAGCTAAAGATCTAGTGTAGACATCATTTTCACACCACATGGGAACCCAGGGTGGCTAGAGAAGGTTAAGTTCAAACCCTCTCTCTGACTAACCGCACCAAACCACCAAGTTTACTTTGATGGGAAGACCTCTGGATAGATATTCAAGGAAATCTCTTCCTAGGGACCTAAAAGGACCGCCTGTTCCTCTCTCTTCTAAGGCATCTTCACCCTCTGGGACTTCAAATGGAAGATGGAAGATTAGGATGCACATCTGACTTCCTTCCCCACCTGCTTTCTCTGTGGCCTCGTCCTTGCCATCCTTTGGACTAAAGGTCAGGGGTTTCTCCTCTATTCTTTCCTTCAGGTAAAGGCCCACCACGATCGATTCTGTCAGGTCTTCTTGATGTCTTAAAGAGGGAGCTAAAGACACCAGAACATCTTTTTTCTTTCAAAAAGAATGTCTTTTGAGACTATTTTCTGGCTGAAGAATCTTAGTTTGGCTGTCAGAAGCTATGCATTATCTTTCTCTCCATTTTTTTCCTTGATAATCCTAGTCCCTTTCCCCAAGGAAGCAGATGTTTGAGCTGAGCAGGAAGAAGGTCACATGCACAGAAATGCAAGAGAGAAATGCAATTAATCCTGTTTTCCAAAATAGGATCCTGTTTACATCATCAAGGACTTCCTATTTTGCTTAGGGTAAGTCCACAATGTGTAATAGGGTCGTTCTGGTCTGAGCCCTACTTATCTCCCCAGCCTCATCCGTTCAGTCTCCCAGCCTCACACGCTTCACCACAACTACCCTGCACTTTTCTCACTTCCTTCAACACAGGTTGCTCAGGGACTTCCAAAAGCTTTAGTATTGGCCAACTCCTATTCATCTCGCAAGTTTTGATTTCAAAGTCCCTCCTGGTCTTGGGAAGGAATTCCTTGACTCATAGCATCCCTCAGAGCACCTTGCATCCTTGTGATTAGTTCATTAATTTTTTAATGGTTATTTTTGATTAAACACCTCTGTTTTCCAGTAGAACACCAATGGCAGGAGGGCAAGAACAACGTTCTGTCTGCTGGGCGCCTCCTTAGGTCATCATTATCCCTAGTCTGGATTAGACAGATGTGTTTCTAAAACGCTCATCTGTGCAAAACCCTTCAGTGGTCCCTCTTTTTACTCAGGTCCCTCTTTTTACTCAAACTCCTTTATGTCACTTCCAAGGTCCTGCATGATCTGGCCCCAACTTCTTCTGCCTTACCCCTCATCTTCTTCAACCTTCATCTAGACTGAAACATCTCTCAGTTAATAAAAGGGCTGACTCTCTTGCCTGTAAGTCTCCAGATATTCTCTACCCATTTTTTCTGGTAGAGACAACTCCTATTCATTCTTCAGCTCTTGGCCGATAGATTGCTTGTTCGATTTATTGACTTGTTCACTCATGCCCGTTCTAGTTGCCAGCAACTACCCTGAGTGCTGAGGAACAGTCAGTAAGACAGACCCAGCCCCCGGTCTCCTCCTTGTTATCTTTCCTCACCAGCCTCATCTCGAGGCTAAATTAGTTGTCTCTCCTCTGGGTCCCCTGGCTCTCTGTAAAATTGCTAGTATTGCCTTATCACAGTTTTAATGACACTTAACCTGTCTCTCCCCACTGCTAGTCTATGGGCTATTTGTTGAATGCATCTGTGACTCCTCAAAGTATTCTGCTAAGGGTAATTAAAAGGAATAGCTGGCTGGGTATGGTGGATCATGCCTGTCATCCCAGCACATTGGGAGGCAGAGGCAGGAGGATCACTTGAGGCCAAGAATTCGAGACCATTCTGGGCAACATGGCGAAACTCTGTCTCTACAAAAAAAAAGTTTTAAAAATTAGCTAACCATAGTGGTGCACGCCTGTAGTCCCAGTGACTCAGGAGGCTGAGGTGGGAGTGTGGCTTGAGCCTGGGAGGTTGAGACTGCACTGAGCTACAGTCATGTCACTGCACTCCAGCCTGGGCAACAGGGTGAGTCCCTGTTTCAAAAAATAAAAAAGAGAAATAGGAAATGGCATAGAATGGAGGAGCTGAGCCACAGGTGCTGCTGGTGGGTGCACAGGGCAAGGCGGACAAGGGACGGGGCGGGAGACAAAGGCAGAAGAGGTCCCTTCTCCTCCTCCTTCTTTGGGGAGTAATGGAAAATAACTTGGACCCAGACACAAAAGGCCACATGTTGTATGATTTCATGTATTCCTTTACCAGACTAGGTAAACCCAAGGAGACAACACAGATTGGTGGCTGTCCGGGGCTAGGAAGAGGGAGAAAAGTGAGACTGGCTGCTTAATGGGGATGGGGTTTCTCTTTGGAGTGATGAGAGTGTTTTGGAACTAGATAAAAGTGGTAGCTGCACAGCATTGTGAATGTGCTAAGTGCCACTGAATTGTTCATTTTAAAATGGTTAATTTTGTTGTTTTTTATTTATTTTGTAGAGACAGGATTTCTCCGTGTTGGCCAGGCTGGTCTCGAACTCCTGGCCTCATATAATTCAGACCCACCTTGGTCTCCCGAAGTGCTGGGATTACAGGCATGAGCCACCATGCCTGGCCTGAAATAGTTAATTTTTATGTTATGTGAATTTCACATCAAACAGAGACAAAAAAAAAAAAAAAGTTTGGATCTGGAGAGAGGGGAGAGGCACGGGGGCCTTTTCCTCTCCTAGTCCCTGATGACGTTCCAGTGACTCCTCAGATTCTGGGGCTAGCCGGGTCTCTTCTAACTAGAAAGAGGGCCTCGCAGAACCACTCGGGTCCTCTCTGGGCACAGGTAAGCTTGGACAACTGGACATTGGCCCCTGTGCATGCCAGGGCACTGCAAGAGCATCGCAAGCTTCTCAGACACAGGACCTGGATGGATGACAGTCTTTCCTTCATGGACCAGAAGAAGGATGCCTCAGGAAGCTTTTGCACCAAGAATGAGGCCTCAAAAGCAAGGGTGAGGAAATGTGAAAGTGTTTGTAAGGGCATTGGCTTATCTAGCTGAGGGGACAGTGTGATCAAACAGAAACTACCCAAAGTATGGAACCAGAAGTGCTGCTCTACCAACCAATAGTTGTGTAATCTTAAGCAAGTCACTTTCATCTCTGATTTAAAATAAAAGTCTTGGCTGGGTGCAGTAGCTCACACCTGTAATGCCAGCATTTTGGGAGGCCAAGGCTGCCAGCTCGTTGAGCTCAGGAGTTTGAGAGTAGCCTGGGCAACATGGCTAAAACCCGTCTCTACAAAAAATACAAAAAATAGCAGGGCATGGTAGTGTGTGCCAGCTATTTAGGAGGATCACTTGGGCCCAGGAGATTGAAGCTGCAGTGAGCCACGTTTGTGCCACTGCACCCTAGTCTGGATGACAAAGCAAAATCCTGTCTCAAAAAATAAAATAAAGTTTCATTCATTGCCAGTGGGAATGCAAAACAGAACAAATACTTTGGAAGACAGTTTGGTGGTTTTTTACAAAATTAAACATATTGTTACCAGGCAATCCTGCAATTATGCTCCTTGGTATTAACCCAAAGGAACTGAAACTGTACATCCACACAAAAACCTGCACACCAATTTTATAGCAGCTTTATTCACAGTTGCTAAAACTTGGATGCTACAAGGATGACCTTCAGTAGATGCTGAATAAATAAACTGGGGTATATCCAGACAATGGAATACTATTCAGTGCTAAAAAAAAAAAAAAAAAAAAAAAAGAGCCATGAAACCACAAAAAGAGATGGAAAAAACTTAACTGCATATCTGTAAGTGAAAGAAGCCAACGGAAAAGTCTATATACTATTTGAGTCCAATGATATGACATTCTGGAAAAGGCAAAAGTATGGAGACAGCAAAAATATCAGTGGGGTTATCAGAGGTTTGAGGAGAGGGAGGGATGACTATACAGAAAACAGGATTTTAGGGCATTGAAACCATCTCATACTACAATGATACATACATGTCATTATGCACTTGTCAGAACCCATAGAATCACACTCTAAGAGGGAATCCTAGCGTAAACTATGGAATCCAGGTGCTAATGATGAGTCAGTGCAGGTTCATTGATGGAAAGAAATGCACCACTCTGGTTGGAGCTGTTAACAGTGGAGGACTCTATGCATGTGTGTGGGCAGGGAGTATCTCGGATCACTCTGTACTTTCTGCTTCATTTTGCTGTGAACCTAAAACTGCTCTGAAAAATAAAGGCTATTTTTAAAAATTGGTTTGAGACCAGCCTGAGCCATATAGTGGGACCCCATCTTTATAAAAAATAAAAAAAGTTAGCCAGGTATGGTGGTGTGCCCCTTGTATTACTAGCTATTCAGGAGGCTGAGGCAGGAGAATCACTTGAGCCTAAGAGATCAAGGCTGCCGTGAGCTGGGATTGCACCACTGCACCCAGCCTGGGCAACAGAGTGCGACCCTGTCTCAAAAAAAACAAAAAACAAAAAAAAAACGGACCTGAAAAAGAGAAAGTAAAAAGCTATTGGTTTTGAGTGCGAAACATTGCACATCCACTCTGTTTTTAGTCCCCACAATTACCTCCAGGTTATAGACGAGAAAAAAACAGGCTCTGACAAATGGATGACTTGTCCAAGGCTACCTATCTGGTCATCGAGGAGCCACAAAGGACTCTGCAGTGCCTGCTGTGGGTCACCTTTCTGCCTCTATTGACCACCAAAATGATGATAATAGTAATATCCCCTGCTGGTGGCTGTGAGCATTAAATGAGCCTTGGACAAAATGGTCCTTTGTAGAGGTTTTCATAGGAGTTATTGTTTTATTAAATGGACGATTAGGAAGTTGCATGTAAAGGATGTATGGACTAAGCTCTTGCAAAGAAGGGCTCAGTTTAAACTCAAGCCAGCATGCTATTGCCGGGATGTGAGAAATAGATGACAATCAGTAGCCCTTCTCAGATAAGTCAAAAGACCTCTGGAGCCTGCAAGAGCAAGCGACAGTGTGGGTTGTGGAGGCTGCAGGGCTCCTACTGCTCCACGTCCTGCAGGGCCTGGTGGTGGGCTAGGGCCATCCCTGCCCATCCCCTGTGCACCAAGCTGAGAGCCCAAGCCCTCAAGCAGCGGTGAGGTGGAGCACAAAGGAACCTCGGCAGCCTCTCTCGATTTTTCATGCTGAGGATGGAGCGCAGAGCCGGCGCAGAGGGATCCCAGCTGGGAGTTTTAGCAGGTCCTTTGGAACTGGCCATTCCAGGGTTTAAAGTCCTTATTTGTTGAGTGACCTTGAACACGTTACTTAACCTTGAAATTTCATTTTCTCATCTGCAAAATGAGGATAATAATATGTATTTCATAGGGTTGTCATAAGGATTACACGAAATAATGTGCTAAAGTCACTCAAATATAGTAAGTGCTGCAGGTTGCTTAATGCTGTCCTTATGTAATCATTGTCCTTATTATAACATGAGGGAGGGGGAACCCAGAGAGTTGAAGCAATTTGTTCAAGGCCGCACAGTAGCTAACTGCAGGCCTGGGCTTCCTCTGGGCTTCCTCCGGGGTCATGATTTCCACTCCTTCCTGAGTCGGGGCTTTTCTGAGAACCCTAAGAGGTCAGATGAATTGATAGTCTGCACCTCACGCCTTAAGTGCTGCCTCTCTACACCTTTTGACAATGGCATTAGAACACCACAGGCTGCCACTGCTTCCAGCTCAGCCACTAATGCACCACTTGCCAGGCAAACTGAGGTTTTGTTGAGCTGCCCTGCACTGATCCCCTGCCCCCTTCCTGGGAGAGGGTCCTCCCTGTGGGAGGTAGCTGTGCTTCTGAGTGGGTCAGCATACCTGTCCGTCTCCATGAGCCACTGGAGGATTCTGAAGGCCCTGACATGCTGGTCCTGCAGCCAGAATCAGTATCCAGATCCATCCCTCACAACCTGCCTCTCCAGAGTGGAACCAGACCCATCAGTGTTTCTGACTTTGTGATGCCTACTTCCACCTTCTCAACAGGACTTCCTGGCAAACAGATGTTTTCACCATGGCCCCTGAGATCATGAAAGACACTTCAGCATTGTGACACAGAGCTAAGGAGCTCTGGCCCATATGAGGCTGTCTCTGATGCCCAACCCTGGGTATCTGGTGACCAGCAGGTATGCTCAGCTCAGCCCTGGGAGGATCTCCCTGTTTGGTGTCTCTGCTACTCTGGAACCCCACCTCCTCCTGTCCTCTCCTCTCACACCAGGGGCCATGCTCCTGGCATTTCAGAGCCCCCAGCCTCATAACCACCACCCCAGAGCCAGCACTCCTTTCCTCCTTGAGCAGTAGGCCACACGTGGGCCCTAGGAGCAGGTGTAAAGGGGTGACTGGTTGAGAGTGGCACTAGGTGGTGTGGAGACCCTGAAGGGGCCCTTACCTGCCAGGCCCAGCTGGGAGATCCCTGAAGGGGCCACAAGGAATTGCCACTAGCACCGAAGCAGCCTCACCATGCACCAGTTGTTCTATGCACTTAACACTCAGCAGCCTATGTGGTAGACACTATCATTACCCCCACTTTAGAGATGGGAAAATTGAGGCAGGGGCTAAATAGCTGGTCCAACGCCACACAGCTTGAGACTGGCAGAACAGAGATCTGAGCCCATCATGGGAGCCAGCATGCCATTGGCACCCTGCTGATGGTACCCCCTAATCCAATCCCGCTCACCCCACCATCTCTCTGTGCCACAGACAGGTCTGTTATATCTGCAGCTGCATCCTCAAGACATGTGCTGTCTCTCCAAGTCAGGACAGGCTCATGAAGTGGATGGCCACTGGCTGAAGTCCCTCAGCATGCTTTCCCCACCCACAGGCCCAGCACCCCCACCCAACCCATGCCTGGCCCTGGCTTGGATACCATACCCTTCAAGGGTTTTCTGCAGAGCACCTTGCTGCCAGGATGACCTGCCTGGGGCACCTCTTGGAGATCACTTGTCGACCCTTAGCCACCAGGTCCAGGGTCAGAGTCCCTGAGAAGCTCCCATGGCCCCAAGTCCTACTAGGCTGCCTTAGTCTTTTCTGGAACTTAGACCTGCCTTGGGGCAGAACTGGTGGACGGAGCCATAAGAAGCCCAGAAGTGTCTGGGGATGGTGGGGGGAGGGTGTTCCTCCAGCTCTGGCCCTACCCCTCCCCACCTGCATCTGCTGCTCTAACGGCAGACCCTACCCCAAGCCCCTACCCGAAGCCCCTCCCTTTTTTTCTCATGCTTTTTCTCATCCACTCTGGACCCTCTCTCCTCCCATAAATCATACAGCCAAGGTTCATTTACACCCAGTGAAGAAATGCCTACAAAAGCGCTCAGCTTGGGGCCTGGCAGGCTGTGGCTCCAGGTATGAACTTCCCTTCCCTTTGCCTTCATCTCTCCATGTGGCTGGCCACAGTCAGGTGGCAGATTCCTACCTCCAGCCTCTACTCCACCTCACCTACACTGCCGGATAAAGGGCAGACTCCTTTTGGGCCGTGGTCATCTGCAATACTTTTCTCCCTTCCCTCTACCTGGAAAACTCCTTCTTCTCCAGAAGAACTCAGCAGAAGTGTCACCTCCTCCAAAGCCTTCCAGGGTGCCCCAGGCAGTGGGCGGCCCCTGCCCCAGTGGCCACAGTGCTCTGCCAATGCTGCCTAGAATACTTACTGAGAGCTGTTGGTACTGGTGATTTAATAGATGTCTCTAGCCGGGGCCCCAGAAAGACGAGTACATGTGTTTTCTTTTTTTCTTTGGATTACTTAACAAAATTTTTTTTTAAATTATGCAAATAATTAATGAACAAGATGCATGTTATAAAAATGTTTTTAAATGCACAGTGTGAAGCCCCAGCCCCTTCCTCAGAAAATGCCATGGTTAATAGTTTTGTCAGTTTCATTCTGTCTGTATTTATTTTCTCTGTAGAAATTTATTTGGTTTTTTTTTACATAAACAAGATCGACCTATATGCATTTGTCCTACAGCTTGCTTTTCTCACTTAATAATACATTGTGTGTATGACAGAGTAATGCTTCCCCAAATATGTACACATCCTAGTCCCCCAAATCTTCGAATATGTTATCCTAAATGACAAAAGGGCCCTCGCAGATGTCATTGAATTAAGGCTCTTAAGATGGGAAAGTTACCCTGATTATCAGGGAGAGTCTGATATAATCCTATGGATCCTTATAAGAGAGAGGCAGGAGGGCCAGAGAAAGATTTGAAGATGCTACACTGCTGGCTTTGAAGATGGAGGAAGCGCCCATAAGCCAAGGAATGCAGGCAGCCTCTGGAAACTGAAAAAGGCAGGAAATGAACCCTCCCCTGGAGCCTCCAGAAGAAATGCAGCCCTGCAGATATTTTTATTTTAGCCCAATGAGACTGTTGCCTTATGTAAAGAACACACGTTTATGGTTCTAGGACCTCCTAGAACTATAAGGTAATAAACTTGTATTTTAAGCTGGTACAGCTGTGGTAACTTGTTATAACAGCCATCAGAAACTAATACAGTGTGGGTATACAGTGGAGGGAAGGAATGTTGATGTAGCGGTCAGCATTTATTGCGTATTGTATGCCAGATACTGTTCTAGTACTTTATGTGGTGTATTAACCTACTAGGGCTGCCACAACAAAATGCCATAGACCAGAGGCTTAAACAATAGAAATTTATCCGGGCAGAGTTCTGGAGGCTGGAAGTCCAAGATCAAGGTGCCGGCAGGGTTGGTTGATCCTGGGGCCCTGCTCCTTGGCTTGCAGACGGCAGCTTTCTTGCTGCCTCTTCCTGTGGTTGTCCCTCTGTGTGTGGGCACCCCTAATGTCTCTTCCTCTCCTTTCATAAGGACACCAGTTAGGCTGCATTAGGGCCCACCCTAATACAGTTTAACATATTCACCTTGTTAAAAGTCCTGTCTCTAAATACTATCACATTCTGAAGTACTGGGGGGTTAGGATTTCAACATATGAATTTGGAGCAGGAGCGTCCACAATTCAGCCCACAACATGGGGATTACATCATTCAGTCTCCACAATAACCCACTAAAATAGAATAGATAAGAAAAGTGAAGCACAGAGTGTTTGAGTTAGTTGCTGAAATTTACACAGCAAATAAGTGGTCACGCCAAGTCTGGGAGTTGCCTGTTCTTATGCTTTGCCCACTTTTCTATGAGGTAGTTTTCTGTTCTTTTTGGTTTGCAGGTGCATGAGTTAGCATTTATTGAAGGAAGGAATGAGTGGGAACAGTTACTAGTCCTAGAAGAACATGGGCCAGGCTGGGCCGAGCCTGGAGTCCGGTCATGCTCCCCCTGCAACCCTGACTGGCAGTGAATGCCTCCAGAGGGAAACTAAAAACCAAGCAGGAGGTGGGGGCGTGCAGAGGGTTGGGGAAAGGGAACGTGTCACTCTCTATTCACCAACCGAGCACAGCCCTGGGAGCTTTTCTGGAGGTAGGGGATGTTCTGGTCCATTTTCTAACCCTCAGGAAACTGTGGCCAACTTTAGTAGCTTGGGGTGTCCAAGCCACAAAAAGCTCTCAGTGTTCTGAGAAGTATGCACAGAACACTGTTGCCACTGTGGCAGGAGCCCCTCACTGCCTGGGGGATCCTAGAAAGCTTGGGGTGTCCCTAGGACATTGCTGGGATGCCACTATCAAATCCCTGCACCTGAAATTCCAGGTTCCGGATTCTAGGTACTCAGATGTCCCAAGAGAACTCCTCCCAGCATGAAAGATCTGTCCAGTCCAGCTGCAAAGGAGAGATGGCCAGTGACCTGCCAACTGTCTCCTGGATGCAGGTGGCTGGCCAGAACCCATGACCAAGACAGGGCTTGCCTCCATCCACCTCACAACTCATTTTGTTTACTGTGGCGAAGAGGACAGCTGCCGATGGGGCCCAGGCAGGTCTCTGACTGGCCGCCCAAATCAATGGAAACGCCCCAGTTGTTTTTCAGGGAGAGCAGAGAGTGAAGGCTTCAAAGCACTCAGCCCTCAGAGCGTGGAGCTCCAGCAGTTCCTTCCTGTGTCAACCTTTTGGCTTGCTGTGGCCCAAGGACTAACACACACACACACACACACACACACACACACACACACACACACACACCCTGCTTCTTGACTCCTTTGCCCAACTCCATCCCAGTCGTTAACAGCAGAAAGTAGAGACACTCTGACAACTCTATCTTCATGAAACATGCCCCATAGAAGGGCATCAGGAGTCTGAATAGAAGCTGAAATAGTTCCCGTTTCAGATCATGGACTCTTGGCAAATGATGGCACCCCTGGCATAAAGAAGTGTGAATATCATTCACCCCATTCTTACCACTCAACTGTCCAGTGGTTGAATTTCCTCTATAACATACCTAGGACAGAATGGTTCCCCAGGCTTTGCTTGAACTCCCCCAGTGATGGGGAGCTTACCACCTTCCAAAGTAACATCCCCGGCAATTCTTGAGGCAGGAGGGTTCGTGCTTACCCTGGTCCTTCCTTATGCCGTCCCGTCTGCTTCCTGCTTAGTCCCCACAGGTGACTGTATTTGAAGACAGCTAATAGCTCTGTTTCTCTATGAGGAAACAGTGCAGGGTTTACAGGAGGAAATAAATTCAGTCATTTCACACTTTAGGGAAGGTTTGCCCTGAGTTTCTGACACACTGCAGAGAGGCCATCCTTCTCTATGGGCCCATACATGGGCCCAGGACAACAGTGGAATGGACCTCTGGGCCCTTCTGACCGTAGACCACATAGCCTCGCTAGCTGGGAGGGACTCAGCCCACTGTCCGGGTGCTGGTGGAGGTTTTCTGGGTCCCTAAGGCCTGGAGAGAGGGACTCCGTGTTCTGAAGAGAATGATGTACTTGGAATCTGACCTCCAGGCTGGCAGGCTTGATTCTTTCTACTTCCCAGTCGGGATCCTGAAAGCAAGTTGCTGAAACTCCCTGAGCTTTAGTTTTCTCATCTATGAAATGGAGAAATATCTCTTGTCTTTTTAGGAGGATCAGATGACATCACTTATGGGAAAATACCTTATAAACCAAAACACAGTCTACAAATGATTAACCAGTCTAAATGGTAAGTGAAGGAGCTTGTGGAGTTTGGAGCTTAGAATTTCATTGTCCCAAATCTTGCTGGTGGGTGAATGTCTGGAGCTGAGTCAGTTTTAGGAGGACTTTGGACTCTCCTTCAAGCCTTGTGGATGTTTCCTGGTACCCTGGGGCTCCCCAGTGCAGGGCTCAGACCCGTTTATCCTGCATGACCCCTGGCCTACATAAGGCTGTGAGGGGACTCTGGGCCCAAACTCACAAGATCAAGTTCGGGGTGGAGGTCAGGCAGGTGGAGCCAGACGGGACCTCCTGTTCTCCTCCCCTCTCAGGTGCCCCAGGGCTGCCTGCCCAGATCTGCACCTGCACAGCCTCTTCATTGTGGCCCGCCATCACTCCCTGCCCGGCCTTTAATTTAGACAGAGGTGAGTTCTAATCCCCTAATTAGAATGGACTTTAATGAGAGGAGCAATGGAGGGATTGGGAGTCGGCGAACCCAGCCTAATGACAGTGGAGGAGTTCTGAAGTGAGAGGATCTCTTTTAACCCAACCCCCTCATTGAACAGATGAGGCCCCAGGAGTGGGCAGAGGCCAGGCTGGCTGGTTCCCCTGGAGTCTCCTGTCTGAGCCAGGGCTCTCCCCTGCAGCCTGCTGCTTCTCGTGGGTTCTCTGTGCAGACTCCCGGGCTTCAAGCCTGCGGTCGTGGCTCTAGCCTGGCTCTCTGGATGGGCCGAGTCCCGTGACCGGGTGGGGATGGCCGCGGCCCTCGCCCTCCTGGAATCATGGGAGCAGGAAGGGCAGGAGCCTCCACAAATAGCAGCGTGTCGCCACCTGCCCAACCCCAATCCGGTTCATCCTGACTTAGCAGAAGCACTCGTGAGATGTCCTCCCAGGCGGGGATGGGCCAGGCAGCCTGTGCTTCCTCATGCCACACGGTGCCCCGAGGGTGGCAGTGCTGCAAACAAAGGGCATCCTGCCAAAGGGCCTTGGAGCAGGCAGGTAGTGCAGCAGCCCCTGAGGAGGAAGGAGAGCGAGGTCTGGGTTTTCTAGGGGTGGGTGGTGTGAGCTGAGGTGGGTGGCAGGCAGCTTGTTTCAGGCAGGGCACATGCCCACCCCGAGGGGGCAGCACGGATCCCAGGGTGGGGAAGAGGGGAGGCGGGCAGCCGCGCAGGCCGGCAGGGGCCTCTGCCCAGGTGTGGGGAAGGTGCTGGGCTATGCCCGGCAGCCTCCTCTCTCTCCATCTCCATCCGCTCTGTCCTCTCTGCCTGGGCTCCCAGCTGTAAAGCAGGAACAAGCCTCATTCCTTACCTGCCTGAGGGGACATTAAGCAGGCGTGAGATAATGCCTGCTGCAGCTCAGCCTGCCACTGAACGAGGTAGTCTCTAGGCCGAGTCTATTTTTACTGCCCAGAGCTCAGCCGGCTCCCTCTGGGGGCCCCTTGCTGCTCCCTGGCCCCTTCTGCAGGACCCACAAGCCCAACCTTGGCTTGGCTGAGGGAGGATCCCGAGGGCCAGCGCCCAGCTCTCGGGCCCGAGGCCTGGGCCTAGATTCATTCTTTCATAGCCCATTGTTCAGGGTTTAAGGAGCCGCCTGCCTGCCCTCCCCTGGCATTCTGGTTAAACCAGGAGTCTGGGCGGCCAGGCGTGGCCGGGGCCTAATGAGCAGGGTGTGCCCGGAGGAGTTGTTAGGAGAAGGGCGACAGCTGTGGGCAGGTCCCTACCCACCGGGTGGGCGGGTAGCTTGCACAACAGCCCCTTGTGCGCTGGCGTGCTGCACGGCATTCTTGCCATGTGTTTATTTTTTGAAAACAAATGCTCAACGTTGGTGGGAGTGGTGAAGATATTTCTAAATATTTCAAAGACATTGTGTTAACACGTTTTAAACCCAGAAGTCTATTGTCTTAGGAAAGTTGGTGCGAGTCTGTAGGATTTCCACCAGTTACAAAGAAGGCAGAATGCCAAAATCATAACAGGTAACCGCTTCTCCATGATTTTCAAAAGGAGGAACCTTCCAGAATCACTTGGGGATGACGGGCAGGTGGCCCCACCAGGGCCATCCTCCATGCCTGGTCTGTGGAGGAGGAGCTCCCTGTTCTCAGGGCAAACACAAGTGTATCCCAGCCCCTGGTTTCCTCTCCTGGGGGCTTTTTGACAGGAGGGTGGAACTCCAGGCCTGCTTGGTTTTCATGCATGGGGCTGTTAACTAGGATCTCTGGCAGCTCGAGGAGTTTTGGACCAAATCAGTCCTCCAAGTAATGACCAGGTGAACTCAAGGCACTGTCTGTGTGTCACTATGTATCTGGGGCAGCCTTTGCTGTGTTTGAGAGAAGCTGGTCTTCTGCCTTGCAGCAGAGCATAGTTTGGTTGGTAGTTGGGGTGGGTGGTCCCGTTGTTGAAGTACCTCTTTGTGCCCCTGGAGCCTTGCATTCTGGGTCCTGCTGTTAGTTGGGAGGTTTCCAGCTTAGAAACATTGTGGTCATCAGAGGCCTTAATGGGAAAGCTGTGGAGAGGACAAGGGCAGGTGGGCCTGAGAAGAAAAGAGATTGGAAGGAAGTGTTCTCGCATTCCGAATGGATGCTGCATGGGTCTAACAGCACAGAGGGAGAATCTGGAAACACCAGACTTCAGAGTCGGGTGGGACCCAGCATGGAAGATGTTCCTCTAGTATCTCTGTCCAATATCATAATCACCCAGGCCGCAGTGAGAGCATGGGCTAAAATTCATGCAGTCATTTCCTTCATGAGACAGCTTTGCAGATCACTGTGGTTGACTCGTGGGATACAGAAAGGTCAAGCCATTCTTGAAAGATCTCTTGTCAACACAACATCCCTTCTAGCTCGAGTTCAGATCTGTCATCTGAGCCCCTGATGCTGTGGACCTGCCCCCCTGCCATCACTCATCCAGCCTTCACAGGGCAGCAGGTGGCCACCATCTCCTCTGCTGAAAACACCCTGGAATGAAATGTACACCTCTTCAGTGCCCCCAGCCCCTCCCTCCCTCACTGCTCCCATCCACGCCACTTGCTGTGCTCCAGACAAAACGGCCTCCTGCAGGCCCTTGGGCATGCTATGCTAAGGCTGACTTAAGGGGCATGGTGCAAGAATGCTTTCCAGGAAAGGGAAGGTAGGATTTTAAATTTTTCTGAAACAAACTGGAAAAATAGGGATAAGAATAGCAATGACAGTGTATTGCAGAGGCAGACAGAAGGGAAGACTCTGAAGTCTGGCAGCTGGAAGGAGCTGGAAGTTATATTGTTAGGGAAGGGACAGCCATGAGTTGGGAGGTCAGAATAGAAAATCTAAGAGTATTTTCAGTCTTGCAAGTAAGACAACTACCTATTGTGGTGAAAAGAGTGACGTCACTTAGTGTGAGACCTTGGGCAAGTTCACCCCCCTTTCTCAGCCTCGACTTCCTCATCTACAAAATGGGAACCATGAATCCCACCTCTCAGGGCCTTGTGAGGACCCACTGATGTGACCCTCATGAAAGCTTTGAACCTGGACCTGACACGTGGGAGACACATCATGAACATCAGCCCTCCCTCCCCATTCCACAGGCCAGGAGCATCTGTCAGTGCCTCAGTGCTGACTCTCCAGGGCACTCTTCGGACTGAGGAGGAGGCAGAGGCCTCATCAGCGGGGGCAGGGGGACCAGGAGGACTGGGTGTTAACAAATTGCCCAGCACCAGTGGCCGTCATGTTTGTCTCTCAATTAGGCCGAGTTAATGAATGTCGTGGCTCGTGATTCACTGCTTTGAAGGATACATCCCTTTCTGTTTGCCTTCCTCCCACCTGGCCCCAACAGCTGCCACCCCCACGCCACCACCCTCCACAGTCCTCTGCCACACAGCAGGCCTTGGAGTCAGCCCACCTGCCAGCGGGAGGGCGGCCATCCTCAGTCTTGGGCCCCCAGCCCTGCTCCATCGGGGTTCCTGGACTGGCAGGGCCAGAGGGGACATTGGAGAGTCCCCGTCAGTGCTGAGGAACTCAGTGTAGAACGCCCTGAGCTAGGCCCTCCCCTGAGCCCCACTTTACTTTCACAGGTGGCAGGGCTGGCAACGGCCACACGGGTGTTAGCAACAGAGTCCAGGCCAGCGGGCTGAGGCCACGGGCAGGTGTCGGGAGCTGGACTCATGACGCTTCCCCCACCTGCCCCCTTCCCTCTGCCACCTACAGACAACACACACCTGAAGCAGGACTGAGCCCTGGGCACAGTGGGCAGGGCCTCTCCTTCTCGTCCGTCCGTACAAACCTCTAGGGGACTTGCTGCGCTTGTGTGGGGCCAGGTTCTCAGAAAATGGGCTCAGGGGTGAGGTCTCCTGAAACTTCTAGTTTCTTCTGGGAGACCAGGGAGAGAAGAGACTTTAAAGTTTAAAAGGGTCCACATGTTCCTCAGTCTGAGAGCCAAGGAGTCCCACAGAGAGGCCACGGCTCAGCACTCATTCACTTCAGCACTCAGCCACCTTCCACACCCACTGTTTAATAAGTCACCACCTCGGGCCTGAGCTGGGGATGCTGCAGAGTACAGCAGGGGCAAGCTGAGGGGGACAGAGGTCTAGCAGCAATTCTGGTCAAGAATGTCTCTGGACAATCCAAAGGCATTTCCTCCATGTGCCTTCCTCCAATGCCACTTTTTATTTTCTGAATTGTCTGCAAGGAGAGTGAGATGTTGGGCACTGCAGCCAGAAAGACCTTGTCCTCTGCCTGGGACAGACGGGAGGATGGACCAGACCCAACATCCTTGCCAGGGAGACTCAGGGCAAGCGGGACGGAACAGCTTCAGGGTTCAAAATCCGCGCCGGCTGGCCCCTCCACCGAGCAGGTTTGCAGGATGACAGCACGACGCAGGAGGAACACAGTCACCTTGAAAGGCCCCTGTTGACTCTCTAAGGTGCCTGGGCTCAGGGTGTGGGGTGGAGGAGGGCAAAAGTAAAAGCCATCCAACGTGGAGACACAAGAAACCAGGCTCCTTGGGAAGAAATTCATCAGGAAGTAGTTCTGGAACTTCTTTCTCCCAGTAAGCAGCACAAGCCATGCAGGCATTTGGAGGGAGAACTTCTGCCCTCCAGAACCCATGATGGTGCCATATGGAAAGTGATGATGCCACTGGAAGATACCAGCTGCAACTGGACAGGACACCGTGGTGTCCTGAGAGCAAGAGCACCAGCCTGTTTTTTATTTTATTTTATTTATTTTACTCTGGTTAACTATACATAAGATTTATCTTGCCTGTTTTATTTTAATACACTAGATAAATATTGTATTAAGAAATCAAGTTGTTGGCTGGGAGCAGCGGCTCACATCTGTAATCCCAACACTTTGGGAGGCAGAGGCAGGCGGATCACCTGAGGTCAGGAGTTTGAGACCAGCCTGGCCAACATGGTGAAACCCTGTCTCTACTAAAAGTACAAAAATCAGCTGGGTGTGGTGGTGTGCACTTGTAATCCTAGCTACTCAGTAGGCTGAGGTGAGGCAGAGGTAACAGTGAGCCGAGCTGAGATTGTGCCTCTGCACTGTAGCCTGCACGACAGAGAGAAACTCCGTCGAAAGAAAGAAAGAAAGAAAGAAAGAAAGAAAGAAAGAAAGAAAGAAAGAAAGAAAGAAAGAGAAAGAGAAAGAGAGGAAGGAAGGAAGGAAGGAAGGAAGGAAGGGAGAGTTGTTTGTGTTTAAATACTCATGAGTAAGGTTTGTTAGGTTTTATGTAGTAGCATTTTTTAAATTTTTTTATTTTTAAAAAGTAGTAAAATACGCATAACATAAAGTGTACCCCTTCTTCCATCTTAAGAGTACAGTTCAGTCATATTAAGTATATTCACATTGTGTGCAACCAATCGCTTTTTCATCTTAGGAAACTGAAACTCTGTGCCCATTAAACAAAAACTCCCTATTTTCCCCTCTCTTCTGCCCCTGGCAACTGTTTTTGTGTTTGTTTGTTTGTTTTGAGGTGTACTCTAGAGACAGTGAGATGCATTGATCTTCAGTGTAAAACTCACTGAGTTTTGACAGATGTGTATATTCATGCAACCACAATTCCAATCAAGATCGAGCATATTTGCTTCACTCCACTAGGTTGCCTTTTTAATCCTCTTCCATAAATCTCCAACCTCACCCAGAGGCAACCAACCTTCGGATTTCTATCATCACAGATCATTTTTGGAATCATCTCATATGCACTCTTTTGTGTTGACTTCTTTCTTCCACACAATGTTGAGATTTAGCCATGTTGCATTGATCAATTGTTTGTTAATTTTTATTGCTCAGTAGTGTTCCATTGTATGAAGAAACCACCATGTATTTATCTATTTATCTACCTGTTCATGGTCGTTTGCGTATTTTCCAATTTTTGCTAATAAAGGAATAAAACTGCTGTGGACATTTGGACAAGTTGTTTTTTGGTGAAAATCTGTTTTTATTTCTCTTGGGGCAATACTTGGTTGTGGAATTGGTGAGTCATAGGGTTGGTGTATGTTTAACCTTCTAAGAATCTGCCAAACCGTTTTCCAAAATGGTTGTACCATTTTGTGCCCCCACCAAAGTGTATTACAGCTGCCTCCCATCCTCACCAGCATTTGGTATTGTTGGTCTTTTTCAGCTTAGCCATTCGAGTGGGTGTGAAATGTTATGAAATGTTACTGCTGTGGTTTTAATTTGCATCTCCTGATTAAGCACAATGAGGTTGAGCAATTTTCATTTGTTTACTAGCCCTTTGTAATGTTCTTTTGTGACATGTCTGTTCATGTCCTTTGCTCCCTTTTATTAGGCTTTAAAAAATAATTTTATTCTTGATTTGTGAGTATTTGTATATTCTAGATACCATAACTTTGTCAGATATATGTTTTATGTGAATACTTTTTTCACAGACTGACTTGCCTATTTTCTTAACAATGTCTTTCCAAGAAAAAGAAAACAAAAATGGCCAGGTGTGGTGGCTCACACCTGTAATCCCAACATTTTGGGATACTGAGGTCGGAAGATGGCTTGAGGCCAGGAGTTATTCCAGGCCAGCCTGAGAAACACAGGGAGACCCTATCTCTACAAAAAAATCAAATAAAAACCAACAAAAGAGTTTAAGACAACAACAAAAAATTGATGATGTCCAATCTACAAATTATTTTATTTTTTAATAATTTGTGATTGTTTTTCTTTGTGTGTGACCTGTTTAAGAAAGCTTTGCCTTCCAAAAAGTCATGAAAATTCTCTCCTCTGTTCTCTTGTAGAAGCCTTATAATTTTAGATTTTTTGTTTAGGTCTATAATCCATCTCATTTTTTTTTTTTTTTTTTTTTTTTTCAGACAGGATCTGGCTCTGTTACCCAGGCTGGAGTGCAATGGTGCATTCTGGGCTCACTGCAATCTCTGCCTCACCGCAATCTCTACCTTCTGGGCTCAAGCCATCCTCTCACCTCAGCCTCCCAAGTAGCTGGGACTACAGGTGCATGCCACCACGCCCAGTTAATTTTTTGTATTTTCTGTATAGACAGGGTCTCACCATGTTGGCCAGGCTGGTCTGAAACTCCTGATCTCAAGCGGTCTGCCTTCCTTGGCCTCCCCAAATGCTGGGATTACAGGCGTGAGCCACTGTGCCTGGTGCAAAATAATTTTTGAGTATGATGTGAGGTAAGGGTCAATGCTCGTTTTCTAATATCCAGATGTTCTAGCATCATTTAAAATTAAAAAGACTTTCCTCTCCCCCATTGAATCACATTGGCGCCTTTGTTGGGAATCAGTTGAGCACATACACAGGGTCTTACTCCTAGCCTTTCCACTCTGTTTCCTTGATCTCCTTGACTGTTTGACACCAGTACCTTACTGTCATGATTACAATCACTTTATAGCAAGTTCTGACTCAGGTAGTGAAGATGCTCCATGGAGTAGTGCATACACTTACTTTGTCCTTGTTGTTTTGTTTTGTTTTGTTTTTGAGACAGGATCCCACTCTGTTGCCCAGGCTGGAGTACAGTGGGGTGATCATAGCTCACTACAGCCTTGACCTCCAAGGCTCAAACAATCCTTCTGCCTCAGCCCCCCAAATAGCTGGAACTACAGATGCACACCACCATAGATGGCTAATTTTTGTATTTTTTGTAGAGATGAGGTTTCGCCATGTTGTCAGGCTGGTCTTGAACTTCCGCGCTCTAGCAATCCACCCGCTTTGGCCTCCCAAAGTGCTGGGATTACAGGTGTGAGCCACTGTGCCCAGCCTGTGCAACAAGTGTTTGAAATATCAGCCCATTCCTCCCAGTATTTATTCTTTGCCCTTTTCACCACCGTTCTGTGCTGATTACCAAGAAGGAAGTGGACATAACAGGATACAAGGCAGAAAAAAGGGGTGCCTTTCCGCCTTTGGTTTCAAAGTCCAAGTCCTAAGAGGAACAGAGTCACAAAGTTTGGAGAAAACAGATGACAGAGAGCACCTCCCACTCCTGCTTCCACTCAACCACCCTTCTAAGACTAGAGAAAAATCCCCTAGGTGCGGAGGAGAGAGAATAGGAGGGAATTAGAGAGCAGCTATGCACTCCTATATCTTGGGTTAGGGTCTCAGGAGGCAGCCAGATCTCACAGAGGGGACAGAGAAGGCTTGTAGAGCCTCCCCTGGCTCTGATCAGTGCGGGAGCAGCAGCACGAATTCTAGACCCTTAGCATGACCCAGAGAGAGGGGCACCCTGATGGATCCGTAAGATCAGAACAGCAGCCATCCCAGCAGAGGTCTGCATAAGGTAAGTCTCCCCAATTCCTTAGCTCTCAGTGAACCTCCTAGAAAATCACTCCCAACACTAAGAAGAGTGAGCAGGAAACCCTGCTGTGACTGGGTAATTTTCTGCCACTCTGGTGGTGAGATATCCCAGCTGAGTTATAGGAAGGGAAAGAAGGTAATATTTTTTGAACACCTGAGTTAGTTACTTAAGGTTTATTCCAGCTTTATGTGGCACTTCTAACGTCCTACATTTTAAGTTCTAAGCCTAATGTTAATACAGAGTGGTGATGAGGAGGGAACCACCCACTCCGCTGGGAGAGGAGCTGGTGGGGAGGAATTAGGAGAGCCTGGGCCAGTAGGCTTCCCTGCCTCACTTAATCTTAGCCCTGTGTTTGGGATATCACAGTGCCATCAAGCAATTCAGCCTCATAATGGGTTCCCCTGAGTTCTATTCCTCTGTCCTGCAATGCTTTAATCAAGTCCTGCCTCTTAATGTGTCACTTTCATCTTGAGCAATTCAGCGGACATACAGTGGGTCCCGGGCAACAGGCCTCAAGATCTGCATGGAGCAGAGTTTGAGGGTGAGCCCCATGCCCCACATGGCAGTGACTATTTGGGAAGCTAAGGCTCCAACTGAGGACACCGTCTTGTGCCAGGTGCAGAGGACATTGAGGTGGGGCTGCCTCATGCTTCACAGTCCTGGCGTTATTTTCCATGCCATCTGTGTTCTGACTACACCCACTTTAGGTACAGGGAAACTGATGCTTCAGCCCTATTTATTGCATGCCAGGAAAGTCTAGTTTGCATGTTGTTTTGCTTATGTTAGCATGTTCGGCTTGCACCGTAACTCCAAGAATGTAAAAAAGACACTTGAAAATGCATTGAATAAATACATTCCTTTGCTGTGATCCCGTGTCCACCAAATGTTCTGAAATGAGACACATGGAAAATGGAAAACAGACCGAAAATATTTGCTTGACTGACACTGTGGATTAGGGTGTCCACGAGAGTATAAACACACACACCCACTACACACACGCACCCTGCAGAGTGGTCCCCAGGATTAGGGCCCTTCCACAGCAACCAAGGCTGGCTGCCAATTTCAGAGCTGCCCCTGGGCCTGGCTCTGCTGGAGTGAGGCCAGGGGTGCCTAGGTTGGAGGAATGCACTCATCTGGAGCTCAGGAGGAGCCCCTGCACCCTCTACCTGAGCAGCCCAGAAAGGAGTTGGGGTTGTCACTCCACGCTGAGAGGGCCATCACCACTCAGGGACTTGGAAGAAGGGGGAATGGGTCAGGACTTTTAGTTCATTGCTAAATGAAGCCTAGCTCCCCTCTGGGGTCCTGTGGCCTGGACTCCTGGTGCAGGTCGGAGGTGGCCTTGCTCAAGGGAGCACTGAACTCCTTCACCCTCCCAGCAGTCAAACCATGATGCGCAAGAGCCTCTTACTCATCCCAAAGTCATCAGTCATGTTTCCAAGAGTGTGAGTCATTCAGAGATGGAGGGAGAGAGGGCTCCAGCTGCGGGTGGGATGATGCTGAAGAGGTGATGTGGCCCAGAGGGAGCCCTAATTCCTCTTACTCCAAAGCTGGAAATGCTATTCTTTTCGAGATGAGATGCCTCCTTCATCTGCTCCCAAATGGTGTGTGTGTGTCTGTGTGTATGTGTGATGTGTATAGAATGCTGGCAGCTTAAAGAAACTGGAAACCAAAGCAACAAGGACTTCTCCCTTCATTCTGAGGAGCTGAGAAGGTGTGCTGGCTCAGAGGACACAGGCCAAGTGGGCACTTTTAAAACTTATTAATAAAATATGCACTCAGGCAGGGCACAGGAGCTCAAGCCTGTAATCCCAGCACTTAGGGAGGCTGAAGCAGAAGGATCACTTGAGCCTAGGAGTTTGAGACCAGCCTGGGCAACATAGTGAGACCCTGGCCCTAAAATATTTGAAAAATTAGCTGTGGGTGGTGGTGCACAACTGTGGTCCCAGCTACTCGGGAAGCTGAGGGAGGAAGATTGCTTGAGCCCAGTCGGTCAAGGCTGCAGTGAGCCATGATTGTGCCACTGCACTCCAGTCTGGGTGACACAGTGAGACTGTCTCATATACAATGCAATACAATAAATTATGTACTCATATTTGTCCAGCACTTTCTTCCATTTTGAGCCTTTGAGGGGAGCAGGTCAGGGATTGTTATCTCCATTTTATAGCCAAGGAACTGAAGCTCAGGGCAGTCACGTAAGCTGCTAGTGTCCTATCACAGGCAACTATTGGAGCTGGGATTTGGACCCAAGTTCCTTAATGACTAGTTCAGTCCCTGCTGGACCCCTGGACTGTGAGGGATTCCTCTAAACAGAGGGCTCTATCAGCCTTTGGACTTGTTTTCTCTCCAAGATCATCTTTCGGCAATTGGGCTCAGCCTGGACCCAGCAGTTGTCCCTGCCTTCCTAGACCAGCCTCTCACAGAGGTCCTGGCCATGGGTACTCCTGGGGGATGCTCAGTTCCAGGTCACTTTCCCCTCCTCCTAGCCTGGGACTCGACCCAGGAGAGCTGGCTGCCTTCAGAGGAGAACCTTTTCCAAGGCAGTCCCAGGGGAGAGAGCCAGGGGAACCCCAGTAGGATGGAGAGTCAGTTGGTGGGTCTGCCCAGACAGTGGGAGTCGACCAAGCATCAACTCCCAAGAGGCCCAAGCCTAAGGAGTTAAGTATTAGTGTTCAGGCATTTTGGCTATGGATTGGCCGAGGGACCTGACCTCTAACCCTGTGTCTTCCTTTTTTGTGTTTCCCAGCCCATTTCTTCCCATAGAGCCATGAGAAGGCATCCTTGATTCACTGGAGGAGGAAACCCTGCAGGAAACACACCTGGGAAAACAACTGCCATTTCGAGGCAGAAATGATTATTCTCAGTATACTGATGAGGAAACTGAGGCTTCAGAGGTTACATATCTCAGGCTATACCACCCAGCTAGGGAAGAGGGCAGAACGAGAATCCAGATCTGACAGCGTGGTGGGCGTTTCACCAAATCATCCTGCCTTAGAAAACCTGCAACAGCCCAGAACAGGCACCTCGACCACCTCACTACAGACGCTAACCTCAGATGGTGACCAAAGAGAAAGACTTGGCATAGGAAAATGACTTCTTGAGATCAGAGGCTACGATGAGCTGTATTGTGCCCCTGACCCCTCCAAATGTATATGTTGAAGTTCTAACCCCCCAGAACCTCAGAAGGCAACTGTATTTGGAGATAGGGTCTTTAAAGAGGTAATTAAGTTAACGTGATGTCACTGGGGGGGGACAAAATTAAATGTAACTGGTGTCCTTACAAGAAGTGATTAGAACCAAACAGACGCAGGGAGAGACCATGGGCAGACACAGCAAGATGGCGGCCATCTCCAAGCCAAGAGAGAGGACTCAAAAGAAATCACCCCTGCTAGCACCTCTGTCTTCCAGCCTCCAGAATTGTGAAAGTATAAATTTCTGTTGTTGAAGCCACCTGGTGTATGGTATTCTCTTCTGACAGCCTCAGCAAACTCATTCAGAGCCCCTTAAAAAAATCATCTCTGTCCCCAGTTCCTGCAAACAGTAGGCACTGAAGGCACATTTGTTAACTGGCTGAAGGAAGTGCCATGAATGCTGGGCTCTCCAATAGGCGGAGAAGATTCAAATTTTGATTTTTGCAACCAGCCTCCTTCCTCTTGTTGAAACTTCCTGTTTCTGAGGAATAGAGATTTTACAGATCCCAGAGGGCATCCAGTAAACCCAGCAGTTATTACCAAATAATTCTGGTTTTGATGATCTCAGTGGGTATGAATCAGAAGCAAGCAGACTTGCGTTTCTTTTGAAATATACCCAAGGTTAAACGTTAGAGGAAGAAGCAAAAATATACTGGAAAATGTATTGCTAGCAAGGAACTATTCGTGTTGTTGATGCCCAAGGCCTGATGAGATGGGCTTTCCTTCCTTCTGCATGGAGCAGAACCTGGTGAGGGCCTGAGTGACCAACACTGTTGCTGCTCGGGGCAAAGCAACCTCTTCACGTCCAAGTGCCCATTCTCACGGTTCTCACCTGGATCTCTTATTTGAAAAAGAGAATTCCAGGGTTGAGGGTGCCTCCTGGAGCCCTCATCATCCAGGTGACTGCTGTGGCCTGGAGGAGGTCCTGGCCCTTGTAGAAGGCCACCTCCTTCCTATCCCACCAAGGGATAGGAAGAGAGTATGGGGTCCACACAACTAGAAGCCTGCAATGGGATCACACAGGGCATAGGTGAGAGGGTTGAGGCTGGGATGGTGTCAGGTTACCATGAAGCCGGGCTGTTTTTAGGGGCATCGCCTTTAACAGGCAGCATTCGGGCAGGAGCTGTAAAACACCTTGGAAAGTGGAGTTCGAGCAGGAGGTCCTAGGGAGGCCTTGGGGTGCAAGGGAGGGCTTGGAAGTAAGGGGGAAGAGCCGAGACAGCCCTGGCTTCTGATTCTGGCTCTGCCACCTGCTGGCCGAGAGGCCTGGTGAGCTCTGTCCTCTAGAGAACCTCAATCTCTCCATCGTCAGGGGACATCAGGCCACCTTCGAGGATCGATGGGGTTCTGGGGGAAAGGAGTGGCACGGGATGATGTGTGACAAAACCTCCAACCCAGGCAGGACCCTGGTAAGGGCTGGAGCCAGGCCTGGGTCTGTCACAGTGGGACTTGGCCATCGCACGCTTAGGGGATCCTCTCCTAAGAAGGGGGAATGTGGCCAGGAGCCCCAGGGTTGGTGCCTTCAGGATCCTCAGGACCTGAAAGGCAGCAGCTCAGATTCTTTAGGAAGTGGCTGCCCCTCCCTCTTCAAAGCCATTTCTCTCCCTTCACAGCCTAAGGAACTTCTTGCACTTCCCCAAACCTCCGCGAGCCCCCACCTCCATGCCTTCCTGCACGATGCTTTTCCCGCGGCCTGAAACTCCCTTCCCCTCCCATGTCTGGCTTCTGCCTACTCCTCCCACACGATTATCTCAGATATCTCTCCCCACCCCGCGTCTTCTCCCAGGGAGTCTTTCCTGACCACTCCCTCTGCATGGAGCCTGGCTGCCTGTCTGTCTGTCCGTCCGTCTGTCCATCCATCTGTCAGCTATGCCCCTGGCCTCCTGCCACGCACCCCTCTCCCCGTGCCCCCTCACACCCTGCAGTGGAACTCTATTTCCCCTCTGGACCATGAGCTCCAGGGCCCTGGCCCTGATCTTCCCTCTCAGGGGCCTAGTCCAGGGTCTGAAACATAATAACAGCTCAATAAATGAGTGTCAACAATTACCGGCTTACTCAATGAATGACTTCTGAATACAGGGCCCACTTCTACAGATGAGTCACATGTCTGAGCCACAGTGCCCTGCCCCCACCCACTGACCCCAGTGAAACCCTCCCCATGATGACGTCATCATTACCTTGAATTCTCAGAATCACCGGTGCCTCCTATCTTCTCCTTTTACTCTATCTGCTTCTCACCCTCCTCCTCCTCTTTCTTTCCCCCTTCTCTGGGGGCAGCACATCTAACTTAGGTAGTGTTCCTTCCGGGCTGTGAATTATCAGGATTTTCATCTAGTGACTCGGGAAACTGTGAGACAGAATCAGGAAGTCGGTCCCCAAGTGCTGGACAAGGAGATGCGATGCCCGTTGGCCCCTGGTGCTCTCGAGTTAACTGAATAGGAGACTGGGAGGACCTAGGTAGGGAAGGAGAGGGCCTGAGCCGAGGAGAATGGGTATGGGGTGTGGGAGACTGGTGGGACTGGGCCCCTTTCAGACTGCACAGGCCAAGGCATCCCTGGTCTGGCATGAAGGGAGAGGCCACTGCCCTGTCCCATACACTTGGCTGCCTAAGGTCCTTTGTTGGGGGCAACCATCCTCCCCCCATCCAACTCAGATGGTCAGGAAGGAGCCCACCCGGGGAACATCACTGCCTCTCGTCTCATCTTCTCTCCTGTGACTCCTCCTGTCTTTTCCCCTAAATGTCATGGAGGTGTTTCTGGTACAAGCAGTGAGGTGCTGGCCATCCGGAGCACGCCTCGGGGTCACTGCCGTTTTCATGTCATGCCCTTTTCCATGAAGAAATAAATGAGGACCCTGCTTCTGGAAACCTGATGTTTGTGACATCATGAAGGCAACAGATGGGATATTTGAGATTCTTGAAAAAGGACCACAAATATCTCAATAAAAGGCAACTTCTGAGGCCAGAGGAAAACATAAGGAATAAAAGGACTGCCGCTTCCTGTATCAGGTGAGAAAAGCATGACATGAGTTAACCTCAAAAAGTAAATAAGTAAAAATAAATAAACCTAAGAAGGGCAGGTAAGTCATAGGTTGTTTCTTTCTTTGTTTTTTTGAGACGGAGTCTCGCTCTGTCACCCAGGCTGGAGTGCGGTGGTGCAATCTCGGCTCACTGCAAGCTCCGCCTCCCGGGTTCACGCCATTCTCCTGCCTCAGCCTCCCGAGAAGCTGGGACTACAGGTGCCCGCCACCACACCCTGCTGGTTTTGTTTTTGTATTTTTAGTAGAGACGGGGTTTCACCGTGTTAGCCAGGATGGTCTCCATCTCCTGACCTTGTGATCCGCCCACCTCGGCCTCCCAAAGTGCTGGGATTACAGGCGTGAGCCACCACGCCCGGCCATACGTTGTTTCTTGACAGGTTTGTCGAGTGATACAGGGGTCCCGTGGCGGCATGTCCATCCCTACTTCTCACACTGCCTTGCAATTGCCTCCTTGTCTCCAGAGCCCTAGGGGGCAGGGCCATGTATGTTCTCTCTCTCTCAATCCTATCCTGGGACCTGACACATAGTAGGTGCTCAGTAGGCAGAGTGACCGTATAATTTATCATCCAAACCGGGACACTTCAAGGTAAAAGGAGGCTATTAATAATTACATCTGGACAACAGTTGTAATATGGGACTGTCTTGACAAAGAGGTGTCTGTTGAATAAGTGAATGAATGAATGAATGGTTCTTTAACAGGCTGAGGCTGCTGGCACCGAGGCATTCATGGCTTCCTACATCCATTGGTGCCACCGTCTAATAGAAAATTCACCCGTGTGTACCATGTATACCATGCTGGGATTGAAAGTCCATCTCCATTCTTATCTTGCAGACTGGGACTCCACTGCAGAGAGAAAGTGGGCTGAGCCAGAAGGGCCCTGCAGGTGCTGCTCAGAGCATCTTCCTGCATGAGAACTGCTGGCTTGGACACCAGGAATTCGGCTCTGTGCTTTCTGTTCCTTGTAACATTTAATTCTCACACCAGCCTTGTGAAGTCGATGTTCTTATTAACTTTTACAGGTGAATCAACCCAGGCTTAGAGAAGTGAAGTATTGCACCCGAGGCGCTAATATCAGAACTACAATCTATACCCGAGTCTGTGGGACACCAAAGTAGGTGCCTCTAAGATGTCACCACCTTGCCTTTTGTGTGGCCTTCTCTCAAGGAGAGGACTTAGAGGCTTGGGGCGTCCAATTTTTGGAGGCAGGCAGGGCCTCCTGTGGCCTGATCCATTGGCTGGAGAGGAGTCAGCAGAGGCTGGGGTCATGGCATTGTCGCAGTAGGAACGGAAAGTTTGCCTGCTGGACGTGCCCCCACCCCACATCTGATTACAGGCAGAGTCTTGGACGGGGCAGTGGCACATTCAGAACCTCTGGCCAGGCTAGGACCGTGAGAAGTGAGCTTTTCATAGGTTACAAGGCCTATGGCCACGGGAGCAGGTGGGGCAGGGGCCCTGGTCAGCCTGCTTCACAGGCCCGGATGCTGCCACCTGAGCCTTGTAACTGAGCCCTCGTGACTCCTGAGGGTGGGTTAAGGAGGAGAAGGCGTCCAGAGCTGGAACTCCTAACCAAGGCCTCTGTCAGTCCTTCCACCTCTTGCTTCCAGCCCTCCCCACCCCTACCCCCTGGAGGGCCGTGGAGTTTCCTTGATGCAGGGCCTGCTGTTTTTCCAGAATCTGGTTCATTTGCAGTCCCAGTCCGTCGAGAGAGCAGCCTGGGAGTCTGAGGGCTCCAGCCCAGGAGAGAGGCTTGCTGGGGCCTGGCGGGGCTGAAGTGGTGGAGAGGGGAGAGGCCAGGCCCAGAACCTCTTTTTCCCTCTTGTGTTCCCAGGCCAGTCAGGCTCCTTCTGCTGGGCGACTGGGGGAGGTGAGAGGATATGGGCTACCTATGGCTGGGTCTGGGCAAGGGCTCAGTGAGGGAGCAGGGTTAGGCACTCTCCCCAGCTCCTCCCCACCTACCTCCCACCTACACGCTCTGCAGATAGCCCTTACCCCAAGGCTGCAGCCCAGCTGACAACCCTGAGCCTGGGCCAAGCTGACATCCCTGAGCCTGGGCCTCCAAGCACAGCTCCCTGGCGCCCTCTAGTGTCTGCCCCTCTCAGGTACAGGGTGCCTTAACGCACAGCTCCCTGAGCCTGGCCCAGGGCCAATCTCTGAACCTAGAATTGACCTTCCAAATCGGGCCATTTCTAAGCATGAGGGGGACTCTGTTGACAATGATGCTGGACAGCAGACACAAAAAGAGACTGGTCCAGCTGTCTTTTCATCCCACTCAGGTCAGAAGTGCCCCCTCCCCACTCCACTGTGGCCCCCAGAACCATCTCTGGGAACCACCCCATTTGTAAATGAGATAATGCATGTGACATGCTTAGCAAGGGGCTGGGAGAGCAGAGAACCAGTGACTATGTGGTCAGTAAACAGCTATTAGCTCCACTAGGGTAGAGGCGATGGTCTGTTTGGTCCTGTGCTCATTTCCATGCGGAAGGACAGAGCAGCTCCGTCCAGTGCTGCTGAGGCAGGAATGAGGACTCCACGTTCAGAGTCTGGCACGGAGCAGGAGGGTAGTTGGGTGGCTCAGTGTGTTGGCTGCAAGAGCAAATGCAAAACGTCAGCCTGAGATTAATCAAGACATCCCTCTGCTTACCATTTCAGGTCTTGCTGGGGAGTTTGGAAGGAAAACTGCCTTTCCAGCAAGAAGATGTTTTGACACGATGCCTTTTCCCCGGCATGCGATGAGTCTCCTTCTCCCCACCCGTCCCCTTTGCCACAGCTTTAGGGATGACCTCTGCCCGGCTGGACGCCCTTGATGACTAACACGGCAAGTGTATGGACCATCACCTGTCCTGGCCTCAACCCCCTTCACCCTCCATTTCCTTGTGACTGCTCCAGTGGCTTCTGGGTAGAAGGCCCCAGACAGGTTTGCTAAACTACTGACTCCCCAGGGCTCCCTGACAGGGCCTGATGCAGGGTGGCCAGAGGTTGTGACCCCTAGACCAGGTGGGGCCCAGCACAGGGACCTAAGCCCCACCCTCAGGGAGCTGGCGGCTGCACAGGGAACAGTCACCTGTACAGATCAATCTAGTGGAAAACCCCCGTGGCTAGAACCAGGGTGGAGGGCTGGGGGCAGGCTCTGGAGTGTAGAAGAGGGAAGGCGCCTTCGGACCGGACAGCAGAGAGAAGAGCCTGCAGGATGGGTGTGAAGGATTGCTTCCTTCGCAGAGGCGGGCCAGGGCTCCGCTCAGGGGCTCCCAGGGGAAGGAGCCTGGGGTGGCCAGGGCACCATGTATGCGTGTGTGTGTGTGTGCACGCGTGTCTGTGCATGCGTATAGATATGATTCAGGGAGACATAAGGGACTTTGGCAAAGTCAGGGGGATGTGGGGGCTAAGCAAACACCACTTTGAAGACTTCTCTTTGGCATGGGGTGACAACCCAGGTCTGGTGCCTTGTTCAGGAAAGGGAGAAAACCCTGAGTTGGTTTTTGTGTTCTTCAAACCAGTTTGCCCACATCCTTGGCATCATCAGTGCCCTGTGAAGGGCCTGCTTGGAGCCAGGCATGTCTGGGCCTGAGGGTGGCGGTGCCTACGTGAGGCCCTGCGGTCTCTCCAGGGGCTCCCCCAGAGGGGCACTTGGCCACTGTTGGAGCTGACAGGGGCCTGGCCCAGCTCGCCCGCCTTTCCTGCTCCTCACCCAGCCCCTGCTGCCGAGAGCTCTGGCAGCCTCTGTGTGCGCAGCAGGCCTGGGCTCAGTCACCCGCAGCTCTTCTGCCTGCTCCACGGTGGCTCTCCCCAGGGCCTTGGCTGTCATGTGAGGCTTCCAGCTGCTGCTCACACGCAGAGCTTTGCATGACCAGCAACACACAGACAGACAGGAGCATTGGGTCTAGGGCGGGAAAATCGTGGGTTCAAGATCAGGCTGTGCCATTTACCAGCTATGTGGCCTCAGGCAGGTTGAACTCTTTGAGCCTCAGTTATCTCATCTGTAAATTGGGGATAATAACACTTAATGGTACTTATCTCATGGGGTTGTCATGAGGATCAAATGAGATGATGTGTGTGCAAACACCTTACATAGGGCTCCACTAATGGAAGGCATTATTATTGCTGTTTTCATACCACGCGACACTTACCCAAGAACGGAAGCTCATGTTCTGAGTGCCAGTGACGTGCGTGGCATTCCTCCTGTGCTCATTTCATAACTATTCGTTGAGCCTCCTTGGTGCCAGGCACTGTTCTAGACTCTTGGGCCATAAAAATCAATAAAACACAAGATCCCTGCCTCCTTAGGGCTGATCTTCTAGGGGAGAGGCTTTCACATACCCCAATCTACTTAGCACACATTCCAACCTCTCTCTGGCATCTGCAAACTCAACTCCGCAAGGTTAAGCAACATCCTAAGCTGCTAGGAACTCTCTTCATAAGTACTCTCCACTCATCCAGATTGCCTGGTGATACAGACAGGAGACAGGGAAATACTGTGTAGAAGAGGGTGGTTCCCTGGCAAAGGCCCCACCCTCAAGCCTGAAGATGGGGACAGGCCCTAAATGAGGACAGGCATTCCTATTTTCAAGCAGAAAAAGTTGCCTTTTGGCCTGCCGCGTTCCCTATCCTGCAGCCATATAAATTCTGAACCCCAGGCTTCTGAAACAGACGAGCAAGCTAGCAGACCAGCAGACAGATGGTGGGGACGTTGGAACGATGTAATAGAGAAAGACAGAGGAGGAGGAACATCTGACCACAGAGAGGAGTTTGACTGGGGACGGTCAGAGAGGAGTCCAACTCCTGGGCGCCTGACTCCAGGGGAAGATCACCTTCCCACTCCATACCCCTCTTCTGGCTCCTCATCCATCCCACTGAAAGCTACTCCACCATTCAATAAAACCTCGCATTCATCCTTCAAGCCTATGTGTGACCCATGTTTTCCGGGACGCTGGACAAGAGCTTTCGATACAGAACGCTGTCACACTGGCCCTCTGCCCTTGCAAAAAGGCAGAGGGTCCATTGAGCTGGTTAACACACACTGTCTGCGGACAGCAAAGCTGAAAGAGCTTTGTAACACTGAGGTTGCAGGCACCCACCCCTAGACACTACAGTAGGGCCAGAGCCCAAAGGCCTTGCCCTGGCCTCTGCACCTGCCCACCTGCATGCTCCCCTTCCCGAGAGGGGTTTGAGCAGCAGAGGTGACCCAACAGGCAAGCGGCACATCCTGTGAGGGGGATCAGGGACCTCTCCTGTTTCACTGTAGAAGTCCCTTCATGGGAAAACAAGGTCATTTTGAGACAACACTCAGAGCATCGTTGTGAAAAGGGAGCACGATCATTAAGACTAGTTGCCCATTTTACAGATGAGGACATTGGGGCCCAGAAAAGTTTAACCACCTTGCCCTAGGTTATGCTGCTGTCAGTAACAAAATAACTTATTCAGTCAACAAATATTTGCTGAGCTCCTATTTTGTGCCACCCACTGCTTTGGGCACTAGGGCACAGTCAGTGCGTTAGTGGAGCTTGCATTCTCTAAACGGGTGACTTCAAAGAAATATGTAAACAGGTGAGCTCATTTCAGACATGATGAGTACTAGGCAGAAAATCATACAAGATAATGGGAGGGAGAGCGACTTAGGGATGGGGTAGTTGGGGAAGGCCTCCTGGGGAGGTGACACTGAGGCTGAGGAACCAAGCAGAGGACACTTCCGGTGGAAGTTATCCTAAATGGTGACCCAGATAAGAGACTCAAAGGATTCCTTACAGCTCACTTAAAAGGCAAAGGAGAAAATGGGGCTGTGAGTCCTCCCAGGGAAAGCAGGGCTTTCTGAGCTGTGGCCTGAGGAGCCAGGCGGCCTTCCTTGTAAAACAGAGCTCAGGGCATCTGGGAATCCTTCTGTTTTGTTTTCATAGCAAATTTGTTTTAGGTTCATAGCAAATTTGAGCACAAAGTATAGAGAGTCCCCATATACCCCTGCCCCCACATATGTAGTACATTCATTAAATCGAGAACCCACATAGATGCATCATCACCCAAAGTCTATATTTACATTGGGGTTCACTCTTGGTGTTGTATTGTATGTCCCATGCGTTCTAACCAAATTATGATGACTTTATCCACTGTCATAGCATCTTAGAGTAGTTTCACGGCCCTAAAAATCCTCTGTGCTCCACCTGTTCATCCCTCCCTCCCCCCATCCCCTGGCGCCCACTGGCCTTTTTGCTGTCTCCATAGTCTTGCTTTTCCCAGAATGTCATATAGTTGGAATTATACAGTATGTACCCTTTTCACACCGGCTTTTCCACTTAGTAATATACATTTAAGTTTTCTCCATGGCTTTTCATGGCTTGGCAGCACATTTGTTTTTAGCTTTTAATGAAATTTGCATTCTCTGGATGTAGGGGCTTGATATGGTTTGGCTCTGTGTCCCCACCCAAATCTCATCTTGAATGATGCTCATGTAATTCCTGCCTGTTGTGGGAGGGATCCGGTGGGAGATCACTGAATCACGGGCATGCTTTCTCTCATACTTTTCTCATGGTAGTGAGTAAGTCTCATGAGATCTGATGTTTTTTTTTTTTTTTTTTTTTTTAATAAGGAGTTTCTGCTTTCGCTTCTGCCTCATTTTTCTCTTGCTGCCGCCATGTAAGTAGTACCTTTCACCTTCCGCCATGATTGTGAGGCCTCCCCAGCCACGCAGAACTGTGAGTCCAATCAGCCTCTTTCTTCTGTAAATTCCCTGGTCTCGGGTATGTCTTTATCAGCAGCGTGAAAACGGACTAATGCAGGCTGCTTTCTTGTTTTGTTTGTTTGATATTTCGCTTTTTCCTAGCATTCCTGCAGTGGTTTCAGCCTGCAAGCCCTTTCATCTCCCAGAGATGGGGTGGGGCACGGCCATGCTGTTGCTGGGGTGCTGTGCTCTCCAGGCTGGGAAAGGCAAGGCCATTCTGGGCCCTGAGGCTGTGCCACCTCCGGTGCCCAACAGGCGGCCACACCACCCTGTTCTGCTTTAAACAGGTCATGACTGCGAAGGGGCATAGGGTTATTGGGGCATTGTGAGCAGTACCAAGATGGAAATGGGGGCAGCTCCCCCCAGGCCTCTTCTCCCTCACGCTCCCTTGGGCCAGGTGGGCAGCTCACTTGCATTTCTTGGTTTTGTAAGGGGTAAGACCTGGGGCATTTTGCCATTTGCTCGCCTAGCCCTCACTCAGTATTGTCTCCTGAAAGACTGGAAAGTTCCAGGAAATCTGGTCCTCATCATAGAATCTGATCTCAGGTAGGTGGCTGCCGGCGCAAAGGTTCCATTTGCCTGGAGAGAGCATCGTGGGGTGAGGAGAAAGGATGCTGGTATGTTTTGCCCTTGGGGCTGGCAGCCTGAAGGGAAAAGCATTTCTGGTGAAGAAGCCTGCTGCCTTTTGTCATCGGATTGAACCCTAGCAACAGAGGGATGGGTAAACAAAATGTGTTCTAGCCATACAATGGCGATGATTCAACCTGAAGAAGTAAGGAAGTTCTGACACCTGCTATAGCATGGATGAGCCTGGAGGACATCTGTTAAGTAAAATAAGCCAGTCACAAAATGGCGAATTCTACTGCTATGAGTAGTCAAATTCATAGAGACAGGAAGTAGAATGGTGATTGCCAGGAGCCTGAGGGAGGGAGAAATGGGGAATCAGTGTCCAACAGGGACAGGTTTCAGTTTGGGATGATAAAACGAGTTCTGCCTTTGCAGCAACTTGGATAGAGGCGGAGATCATTGTCCTAAGCAAACTGAGGCAGGAACAGAAAACCAAATACCGCGTGTTCTCACTTACAAGTGATAGCTAAATAATGAGAACACATGGACACAGAGAGGGGAACAACCCACACTGGGACCTCTCAGAGGGTGGACGGTGGGAGGAGGGAGAGGATCAGGAAAAATAACGAATGAGTACTAGGCTTAATACTTGGTTGATAACATAATCTGTACAATTCCCCATGACATATGTTGATCTAAGTAACAAACCTGCACATGTACCTGTAATTAAAATAAAAGTTAAAAAAAAAAGAGTTCTGGAAATGGATGATGGTGTTGGTTGCACAACATTGTGCTGTAGTTAACACCACTGAACTGTACACTTAAAAATGGTTGAAATGGTAAATTTTATGTTATGGCTATGTCAATTTAAATAAAGAAATGGAGGCAAAATTAATATAAAGAGTTTATTTGGGCCAAGGTTAAGGACTACAGCTCAGGACCCATCTCCAAGTTGCCTTGGGAGTGCTCTGTTTGGCCTCTGTTACAAGCAGGTTATTTTGGTTTTTTTTTTGTTTTTTTTTTTTTGTTTTTTGAGACAGTCTTGCTCTGTTGCCCAGGCTGGAGTACAGTGGCACGATTTCAATTCACTGCAACCCCTGCCTCCCGGGTTCAAGCGATTCTCCTGCCTCAGCCTCCCGAGTAGCTGGGACCACAGGTGTGCGCCACCACACCCAGCTAATTTTTGTGTTTTTAGTAGAGATGGAGTTTCATTGTGTTGACCAGGCTGGTCTTGAACTCCTGACTTCAGGTGATCCACCTGCCTTGGCTTTCTAAAGTGCTGGGATTACAGGGGTGAGCCCCTGCACCTGACCACAAGCAGGTTTTTAAAAGTTAAAGGGGGCGGGTGCTCAGGAAGCGGAAGCAGCGAAGCAGCTTGAGCCCAGGAGTTTGAGTCCAGCCTGGGTGACATAGCAAGACCTTGTCTCTTAAAAAACTTTTTAAATTACTTAAAAATGTTAGTTAAAAAGGCAAAAGAGGGTAATGAGTGGGCGGATACTAAGTTGTTTGTCAGAAATTCTCATTGGTTTAAAGGAAATAACATTGATTAGTAATTGGCTATACATTGTTGAACTACAGGGTAAGAGTTATGGCGTCCAGAGTGTGTGACATTTTGTAGCTACTTGGTGTCAGTTAGTCTTAGAGCCCACATAGCAAAGGGCTGTAAGATGTAATTATTTAGCCCAAGATGGTGGAGAGGATGAGATGTGGCATGCTGTCACTTTTCTGATTTGTTTGACTATTACAAAAGTTTATTTAACAAAAAGTCTAATATGAAAATGTTCATGACCTAATTTTTACATCATAGTTAAACGGGCCCTGTGGAGAGGGGACGTGAATGTCTCTGTTGAACAGCCACTATTTATACTTGTTCCAAGGCTTCTAACATGATGTTACCACCATTCCAATATTGTTCTGTTGCTCGCTAGTTGCCATCTCCACACATTCATCTATCACAAGATTCATAAAGGGATAAATCCTCGCAGTATTCCTTTGACATGTCTGCCACTGTTTAATTTCAATGATAACTTCTTGTCTATAATGTTTTTCAGCTCATGAGGGTGAACTTTGCTACCTGTTCAGCAGTCTCACCGATGCCTTGAAATGGAATGTGATGTTACTTTTCAAAGCCTCTCTGGGCCTGATAACTGAAGAGCTTGCAGATAAAAAGTTCTCTTCTTTCTCATATATTTTACTACAATTAAAAAACATTTTAGGCCAGGGCAGGGTGGCTCATGCCTGTAATCCTAGCACTTTGGGAGGCTAAGGCGGGTGGATCACCTAAGGTCAGCAGTTCGAGACCAGCCTGGCCAACATGGTGAAACCCCGTCTCTACTAAAAATACAAAAATTAGGCGTGGTGGTGCATGCCTGTAATTTCAGCTACTTGGGAGGCTAAGGCAGGAGAATTGTTGAACCCGGTGGGTGGAGGTTGTAGTGAGCAGAGATTGCTCCACTGCACTCCAGCCTGGGTGAAAGAGTGAGACTCCATCTCAAAATAATAATAATAATAATATAAATAAAAAATAAAAAGAAATTAGCCAGGTGTGGTAGAGTACGCCTGTGGTCCCAGCTACTTGGGGGTTGAGGCATGAGGATTACTTGAACCTGGGAGGTCAAGGCTGCAGGAAGCTCCTCCTGACTATATCTTATGCCTTGTAAACTAAGATCATGCCACTGTACTACAGCCTGGGTCACAATTTGAGACCCTGCCTCAAAAAAAAAAAAAAAAATTCAAAAGACTGAACCAGGATCATGAAGCGCAGCGAGCCTATGCCGTCACTTTACCACTGCTCACATGACCCTCTCTACAGCAGTCTGACTCCTTCACAGATGGAGATCTCGCTACCTGGAGAGCTTTGAATCTCAAGTGGGAACACCTGTGTTGGCACCCGGGCGCTGAAGTGTAGCTGCCTCACACCTCGAATTGGGGAAGCAGCACTTGCCCCGTCCTGTCTCCCAGACCCACCGTGAGGATCAATGAGGTAATATGCAGGAAAGTACTTTTAAACCCTGAAGTGTTCTGAACAGATAAGGGATTATTAGCATTGTTATAATTGCCCACCTAGGTCATTGGCTCCATTAGCGGATCGTTCTGATTGTGGGGAAGTTCTGGCAGCGTTGTGAAGTAGCAAAGGTTGTTCTTACTATTTCCTCACCTCTTACTGTGTATATCTTGGTATGTCTCTCTTCTTTTAGCAACTGCATGCTCCATCCCAACCCTTGTTATCTGGAGCAGTGCCTACATCTTATCCTCCTGCTTAGATCTTATTGCCTTGGGAACTAAAATGCTACCTCCTCCAGAAAGCCTTCCCAGATACTCCCTCCCTCTCCCCTCACCTGAGTCAGATGAAGTCTTGGGACCTGTGTGATGCAGTGAATATGTAATGAGATCATAAAAACATAGGTTTGAATTGTGCTGCCATTGTTTACTGTTCACGTGACCTTGGTAAAACACAACCTTCTTGGGCCTCAACATCTCTCTCTAAAGTGATGGCAGTAAACTACCTAACAGAATGGTAATGAAGATTAAATAATGTAACATAATCAACAGGGCTAGAATGTGGAGGATGCTTAGTACATAATGGTTTCTTTCCTTTGAACTCTCATAGCCCGTTATCTGAACTTTCAATCTTACATTATAGATAATAGTATCATTCATTCATTCATTAATTCAACAATTGTTTAATTGAAGGCAGTAAGTGTTAAGAAGAAAAACAGAGCAAGATAGGGAATGTGGGCTCTATTGCTATTTTATTTTGAGTGGCTAGGAAACATTTCGTTGCTGAGGCATCATTTGAGCAGAGAACTGAGGGAGTGAGCCCTGCAGTTACCAGAGAAGATGTCAGGACAAATGTAAAGTCCCTGAGGCAGGTACATGGTGTCTTTGAGGAACGGCCAGGAAGCCAGGGTGGCCAGATCACAGCAAGAGAGGGAGGAAGTGTATAAAGAGGGGAAGATCAGAGAAGTATCTGGGGCCTTTGTAGACTGTGGTAAGGACTCGCTTCCTTTCCTTGATGAGGTACAAGGCCAATGGAGAGTGTTGAGCAAAGAGTGAAAAACTGGCACAGGTATTAAAAGGTTTCCTTGACTGCTATGTGGAAAATCACCTGTACAGTACCAGCAGTAGAAACAGGAGATCAGCGTTGAGTGTGGCAGCTCACAGCTGTAATCCCAGCACTTTGGGAGGGCGAGTCAGGAGGACTGCTTGAGACCAGGAGTTTGAGACCAGCCTGGACAACATACTGAGACCCCCCCCCCCCACCTCTACAAAATAAAATAAAATAAATAGGAGATCAATGAGTAGGCTATTGCAGCAATCCAGGTGTATTCAAAACTCTTCTAGAAATAAGAAAAAACAAAAACAAAAAAACTAGTGGCTTGGACCAAGAAGACAGAGAGGCAGAAACAATGTTCAGATTCTGAATACATTTCAATTTGAGGATAGAAACACAAGAATCCTTGCTGGGGTGTGAGAGAAAGAATGAATTGCCATGGTTTTTGCCTGGGGAACCATTAAGCCAGTGTTCCCATCATGAAGACAGGCAAATCTGTGGGAGAAAGCAGGTTTAGGTGGGGCAGAGTGGGAATCAGGATTTTTGTATTGACCTAGCTTTTTACAGTTTCCCACACTCTTCCTTTGTTTCTAATGATCCACATTTCTCTTCTGTATTGTTTTCTTTCAGCCTGAGAACTTTCTTTAGCATTTCTTGTAGTGAAGATGCTAATGATGAATTCTTTTAGTTTTCTTTTTTTGGGGGTGGGAGGGGGGAAATATCTTTGTTTTACCTTCATTTTTGAAGGATATTTCATAACTCGAGAATTTTGAGTTGAAAAACTGGCTTCTGCCCTCCATGGTTTCTGATGAGAAGTCACCAGTGATTTGATTTTTTTCCACCCCGTATGTCGCATATCTTTTTTCTTCGGCTGTTTCAAGATTTCCTCTTCATCTTTGATTTTTAGCAGTTGGACTATGATGTGCCTAAGGGAGATTTTCTTTGTATTTATCCTACTTGAGCTATACTGGGTTTCTTGAGTCTGTAAATGCATGTCTTTCACCAAATAAGGGGACATTTTAGCCATTGTTTCTTGAAATATTTTTTGTTCTTTTATCCTGTAGTCTTTCTTTTTTCCTTCCGGGGTTTCATTTCACATGTTAAACATTTTGATATTGTTTTTACAGGCCTTTGAGGCTCTGTGTTTTTGTTGCTATTTGTTTTCAATCTTTGTTCTCTTTGTTGTGATTGGATACTTTTTGTACTGATCTAATTTCAAGGTCATTGACTCCTTTATTATCTGAACACTGTTGTGAAGCTAAACTGGTGAATCTTTTATTTCAAACATTATCTTTACCAGTTCTGGAATTTCTATTTAGTTTTCCTCTAAATCACGTTTATTTCTCTGCTGAGATTTCCTATCTTTTTATTTGTTGCACATGTATCATCCTCACCTTGCAAAGCATAGTTATAATAGCTACTTGAGAATTTTGATTTTGCTAATTCCAATATCTAGGTCATCTCATGGTCAGTCTCTGTTGATTGTCTTGTCTCTTAAAAATGGATCACGTTTTCCGTGTTCTTCATATATGAAATAATTTGGATATTCTGAACATTATGATTGTTAAGTTGTGGAGACTCTGGATTCTGCTATTTCCCCTAAGTGCTGATTTTTTTTTTTTTTTTTTTTGCAACAGTGTCTTACTTTGTCACTCAGGCTGGAGTGTGGTGGCACAATCATAGCTCACTGCAGTCTCAAACTTCTGGGCTCAAGTGGTCTTCCCACTTCAAGCCTCCCAAGTAGCCAGGACTACAGGCACATGCCACCATGCCTGGCTAATTTTTTTTTTAATTTCTATTTTTTGTAGAGAGATGTCTGGCTATGTTGCCTAGTCTGGTCTCGCACTCCTGGCTTCAAGCGCTCCTCTGGCCCCAGCCTCCCAAAGCACTGGGATTAAGGGACTGAGCCACTATGTCTGGCCAAATGCTGGTTTTTAAAATTTGTTTTGTTTTAAGCAAGCTATTAACTTGGTTGGATCAAGCTGTAAGCCATCTCTTGAGCACCAGTTTAAATCTCAGTTTAGTCTGTACATTCTTATCTGGGCTGCTTGAGCCTGCCTCATGCATGCATGGACTAGGAATTGGCCAGAGATTTGGACAGTTTATACACAGAATTTGTGGTTCTTCTCTGCGTCTCTCTATTTATGGATTCTCCCTCTGACTTTCCAATGGCTGTGGTTGCCTCCAACTCTATCCTTTGATTCTTTAGGCCAGAAGGACTGCAGATTTTCTATCATTATTTTATCTGCCCTGTGTGACTCTACCATGGCCTGTCTTTTGGATAAAAGCCATAAAAACCGTGAAACTCATCCCAGATGCATTTTCATTTTCCAATTCCTCTCCACTGCCTGCTTTTGTTCACACTCCAGGGCCTTCAGGTCATTGTTTTTCCTATTTTGTTCAGACTTTATGGTAGTTACCTGCAGGGGTTTATACAGTAGGAGCTCACTATGCTACCCTGGAAATAGAACTGCTGGAGGTTTTGTTTTGGACACATTAAGTTTCAGATGGTCACAAGATATGCCAGTGAGGATGTGCACTAGCCAGTTGCATATATGTACCCGGAGCTCTTGAGAGAAATCATTTAACATTTGACAGGGCATAGAAGGTAGGAAAAGTCACGCGTGTGGGTGAAATCGCCTAGGGTGTGAGTGTAGATGCATAAGAGAAACAGGTCCGGAACCCAGGTCAGTGCACGCCAGTGTTTACACATCAGCATGAGAAGGAAGAATTAAGAATGCAGATGAGAAAGAGTGGGCAGTGTCAAAAGAGGAAAACCGCAAGAGTGTTGTCTTGAAGTCAAAATGAAGAAAGTATTTCAAAAAAAGACGGAGTGACCAACTGTATCAAATGCTGCTAATGGCGTAAGATAAAGATGAGAAGTTCACTACTGGGTTTAGCAACATGAAGGTCCTTGGTGAACTGACAGCTGTTTTGTTCCAGTGGAAGACTCAGAACTCACTGAAATGAAGAATTGAGTCCATGAGTATGGAGAAAGCTTTCCAGAAATTTTAACAGCCAAGAGAACAGAAAAATAGCATTGAAGCTAGAGGGGGCTATGAGGTCAAGAGAAGTTTTCTTTTGATTTTTGACACTGGGAAAAATTACATCATGTTGGTATGCCAGAGGTTGTAATTGAGAAGGAATCATTGATGTGTCAGGAAAGTGAGAGTTGGGCCGGGTGTGGAGGCTCACACCTGTGATCCTAGCATTTTGGGAGGCCAAGGTGGGAGGATCACTTGAGCTCAGGAGTTCAAGACCAGCCTGGGCAACATAGAGAGACCTCCCCCATCTCTAATTTAAAGGAAAAAAAAGAAAGTGAGAGTACAGAATTCTGTGCTCCAGTGGAGAGCCAGCCTTAGATAGAATGGTAGGCAGCTCATTCATAGCAACTGTCAAAAGCCACACCATCATTTTTTGTCAGTTCCTTCAGTCTGCAGATGATACTAAAGAAACTATTCAATAAGTTAAGCAATTCAGGAATATGGAGAGAGGGAATACAGACTATGCCACTAATTCATTGTCATACCCCGGGCAATCTTATGGGAGAGGCACTAAGGGGTTGAGATGGAGGGATGGAGGGAACAGGTCTGGCCATGGGATGGACTCCAAAGATGTGATGCATGCAGAAGCTCCTCCACACTCCTGGAGGAGTGTGGCCAATATGCAAATGTCAGGATGGTGGTGGTCACAGTGGGGAGGTATGTCTGCGAATGGTGGGACACACAGACCTCATTTGAGAAGATGGATAGCAGCTTCCCAAGGAAAGTCTGGAATCTGCCTGTGCACTCTGCTGTGGCCTCCTCGACTCAGGAATGAAGCCCATCAGAGCCTGGTCCCAGGCCTGGTTGTCACCTTGCTCCTGTCAGGATTGCATTTGGTTGCCATCTTGCTCCACCCCTGGCCAGATACAATTAATCTGAGATAGGATTTGGCTCACAGAGCAGAGTTTTCCCCACTCTGTCTCTGACCTAGTGGCTTTCAAACTCTTTTTCACCAATTTTACATCATAATTGGGTGCACACACATAAATGATATATAGACTTACATAGTATTGAAACAAAACTTTAATGAAACAATTGGTCATTTAATCACTTATGATGCACTCTGGTATTTTCCATTTTTTTTTTTTTTTTTTTTTTTTTTTTTTTGAGACAGAGTCTCGCTCTGCTGCCCAGGCTGGAGTGCAGGCTTGAGCCACCGCGCTCGGCATTTTCCATTTTTTTAATGCTAGTTACAACCAATGAAACTGATTTCATAACTCATTAATGGGCTCTAACTTGTAGTTGGGAAAATACCACTGTAACCACATAGATGACTTTGCTCTGCTCTGTCTCGTTCTTTCAGGGTGATGAGCAGCATAAAGATTCCAAGAAGCCTCAAACCGAGTTGATTATCTCGGTGTATCTGTCTATTCCCATAGATTAGCAAACACAAACTTTAGAACACATGTATGTAAATGTACCATTGGTTTCCCTTGACCTGACCTCAAACCTGACTTACTTTTCTGCACACTGAGAGCTGCAGTGCTGAGCTCACCACTTCATTCCTTTGTTCTTTCCTTATCTCATCCACTGCACCTCACATTCCATCTTTCTCCACTCAGTCCCCCTGGGAGCCCTTGAAGTTAAACTCTTTGAATCATAGAATATCACAGGTGAAAGAGACCTTAAGAAGTGTTTGATACAGTCATCCCTTTGGTGTATTTCAGTCATCTCCAGTCTCTGCTTGCATTTCTCCAGAGACAGAGGGCTCACTACTTAGCAAGGTAGTTTCTTTCTTCCCTTTCTTTCTTTCTCTTTCTTTCTTTCTTCTTTTTCTTTCTTTTTTTCTTTTTTCTTCTTTCTTTCTCTCTCTCTCTCCTTCCTTTTCTTTTTTTTACCAATTTCCCTAGGAAGCTGGAATCTTTGAACAATAATGATTTGGCAAAATCCGTATTCCTGTGGCTTTCATTTATTAGGTTTTGTATCAAAATTCAAAGTTAGTAAGTCATTATATGTGCTTGGAACATTGCCAGGCATAGTAAGCACTAGATAAGTACTTGCTGCTAGCATTATTATGACTATATTAGTGCTATTAACAGTAGTAACTAATCTAATCCTTTTCTCACATGATTGCCCTTCATATGTTTAATGGGAGGAATCATGTTGCCTGGGTCTTCTCTTTTCCACACCAAACATCCCCCTGTCTGCCAGTCCTTCCTCAAGTAGTTTCCTATGCCTTCCGTCCAGCTCTCTGTTCTGACATGGGTGGGTTTCTAACTGGTTGTTGTTTCTCTGAAAATGTTGGCCTTCACAATTGGACACCAGGCTTCCCATACAGGGGACCAGGGCAGATAACAGAGACTCTCTCCTCCCATGACCAAGCTCAGCGGCTAATAATACTCCCCAAGGTTATTAGTGGCCCACATCAGAGCAGAGAGAGACATGCAAGGACAAATGATGGAGAAGTGGGAGGGCTAGCATCCCTCCCTGCAGAGTGCACTCCCTGCAGGTGTGTTCACAAACTGGGATTCTTGTGAATTGTCAAGCCGGAAGGAATCAGGCCTAAATAGCCAATGGCTGCTCCAGGGAGTCTCAGACTCAAATAGCTGCAGGGGCCTGGCAAGGTGATAATCTGGAAAGGGATCCTCAACCTCTCTGTAAGGAAGACAAGAGGGAGTGGTGGGAACTGTGATGAACTTGGGCAAGTACATGCCCCATCTCAATGAAGGAGCATTCACCCTGCCAAGAGAGTTACTGCCAAAGCAGAAATGCGCGTTCCTTCCAATGTTTCTAGTCCATCCACGTTTTCTTTTTTTTCTTTGTAATATAGCTGAGGTCTCACTATGTTGCCCAGGCTGATCTTGAACTCCTGAGCTCAAGTGGTCTTCCCACCTCAGGCTCCCAAACTGCACCTGACCCACATTGTTTTTTTACTTTTTTGATTGATTGATTTATTTTTAGAGACAGGGTTTAACTCTGTTACCCAGACTGGAGTACAGTGGCACGATCAAGGCTCACTGCAGCCTCAACCTCCTGGGCTCAAATGATCTTCCTACTTCAGCCTCCCAAGTAACTGTGACTACCGGCGTGTGACACCATGCTGGGCTAATTCTTTTCTTTTTATTCTCTCCTCTCCTCTCCTCTCCTCTCCTCTCCTCTCCTCTCCTCTCCTCTCCTCTCCTCTCCTCCCCTCCCCTCCCCTCCCCTCCCTTCCCCTCCCCCCTCTGCCCCCCCTTCTCTCTTTCTCTCTTTCTTTCTGGCGGATCAGGGCCTTGCTTTGTTGCCCAGGCTGATCTTGAACTCCTAGACTCCAGCAATCCTCCTGTCTCTGCCCACCAGAATGCTGGGGTGACAGGCGTGACCCCCAGCACCCAGCCTCATATTTTCAAAATACTCCAGAAAGCTGCATTTTAAAATATGAAATCATCCCATTAAAAAATGCCAACTAATTCAAAATCTTTTGAAAATTTTTCATGAGCTGACAGCCCATGCTCACTGAAGACACTGTGACACTCACCTCTCCCTTCAGAGCCCAGTTCTGCGCCCGCATTGCTGGGAGGCTGAGTCTGGGCAGAACCTGGTAACTTACCCACCCAGCTTTACCCAAGTCTCTCCAGACAGTTCTGAAGTCACTGCTGTAGCCAGGGCCAAATTCAGGAAAGCAACCATATTATCTGAAGAGCCAGAGGAAGCTGACCTGAGTCTCGCACTGGTGGGGTTTTGTTTGTTTGTTTGTTTGTTTGTTTTTGGCAAGTGGAGAAAGCAAATGAACCTGGAATACTGTGTCAAGAAAGACTTTGGATGGAATCCAGTCCCCTACCCTGGCCAGGGCACTTACCTACTTGCTTCAGTCTTTCCTTAGCCTCTAGCTTCCTAAGTAACTTCCAACTTTCCTTTCCAATGACTCTGTTTGCTTATCTATTTGCAAAGTAGTGAACATAAAAATCTTGGCTGGGCGCAGTGGCTCAAGCCTGTAATCCCAGCACTTTGGGAGGCCGAGACGGGCGGATCATGAGGTCAGGAGATCGAGACCATCCTGGCTAACATGGTGAAACCCCGTCTCTACCAAAAAAATACAAAAAACTAGCCGGGCGAGGTGGCGGGCGCCTGTAGTCCCAGCTACTTGGGAGGCTGAGGCAGGAGAATGGTGTAAACCCAGGAAGCGGAGCTTGCAGTGAGCTGAGATCGGGCCACTGCACTCCAGCCTGGGTGACAGAGCGAGACTCCGTCTCAAAAAAAAAAAAAAAAAAAAATCTTTTTGTGTACTTTCAGATATAAAACATGTAATGACAGGGTAAAAATGTAGTTGCTTATCACAAAGTTTTAAAAGTATCATGGGGTCCACAGAATTATAGACTTTTGGTGCAAGAATGGGCCTTTCAACCAGCTAGCTGGCCAAATGAGGTAAATGAATGCAGGAAGTAATTCGCCTAAAGTCTTGATGCTGGGCCAGGTGTGGTGGCTCACACCTATAATCCCAGCACTTTGGGAGGCCAAGGCAGGTGGATCGCTTGAGCCCAGGAGTTCGAGACCAGCCTGGGCAACATGGCGAAACCCTGCCTCTACAAAAAAAATGAGCCAAGTGTGGTAGTGGTCCCAGCTGCACGGGAAGCTGAAGCAAGACGATAGATCACTTGAGCCCAGGAGGTCAAGGCTGTAGTGAGCCATGATCGTGCCACTGCACTCTAGTCTGGGTGACAGAGCAAGACCCTGTCTCAAAAAAAAAAAAAAAAAAAAAAAGAAAGAAAGAAAAGAAAAAAAGAAAGAAAATACAGATACAGAAAGGTGAGGCATGTGAAGGGCAAACTTCCCAGCAAGTCAGGACCAAAGCTGAGGTGACATCAGGCTCCTGCCCTCAGCCCCTGAGCTCTTTCTTCTACAGTAGGGCTGGGAAAGAAACATGTGAACCTGGGGTGGGAGCAGTGGGCACTTGGAAGGTGTGGGGTCGTAGGGGACCCAGAGGGTCTTGTGCACGCTGAGAGGAGAGTGTGAATACACCTCCATGTGCCATGTGCCATAGCACACGTTCTCTGGAGAAGGCACAAGAGATTCACCAAGTCCCACAGGGACGTAGGGAGCTGTGTAATAATGTGAAACCCTCCTTGGAAAGTAAGCCATTCATCAATTCACTCAGCCATTTTGCTAATCTATGAAATGCTGACTTTGGGCCATACCCTGCACCTCTCCTTTGGGAGAGGCAAAGGAGCAGAAGCCAGGCTGGCTGCCTTTTTGTAGCTTTCAGCCCTGGGTAGGGAGAAGAATCAGGCCCACATCTAATTAGGAACCAAAGCAGGACCAATCAAGTGGCAGGTGAAGAGCTCAGGCAGCAAGGGCTTGGGGGCTCAGACACCAGGGTGGTTAGAAAGAGCTTCATGGAGGCGAAGGACAAAGAGAGGATAGAGTCAGATGGTGGAGGCCTGGGGCCTGGCCAACAGGCAGAACAGACTCTCAGATGTAGTTTGGGATGTCAGGAGAAGGAGCCTTCATTTTACTCCTTCCTTGCACCAATGGGAGAAGTTTAAATTCTAGGTCTTCTTAAATTTTTTAAATTTTAAACTTTTTTTGAGACAAGGTCTTTCTCTGTCTCCCAGGCTGGAGTGCAGTGGCAGGATCACGGCTCACTGCGGCCTCTACCTCCCAGGCTCAAGGGATCCTTCCACTTCACCTCCTAAGTAGATGGGACCACAGGCACACAATCCGACTGTTTTTTTTTTTTTTTTTTTTTTGTAGAGATGGGGTCTTTCCATATTGCCCAGGCTGGTCTTGTACTCCTGGTCTCAAGCAATTCTCTTGCCTCAGCCTCCCAAAATATTGGGATTCTAAGCATGAGCCACCTCTCCTGACCTGTAGGTCTTAATCTACATTCTAATTCATGACTTTATTCATTCCAACACGTTTTTATTGAGCAGTTACTCAGTGTTGTGCTGGTATGTGCTGGCAACTAGGGCTATAGAAAGGCAAAGCTCTCAAGGACTCCTATATCTATACAAAGACAGACCCACGATCCACAAAAGGGTCAGGGCTATTCCGGGGGCACAGGGTGCCAGTGGGTCTGGCCAGAGGAGGGACACCTAGGAGGTTAGGGGAAATGGCAGGGTGGTCTTCCAGGGACACAGTTGGAAGTAAGAGTTATCCAGGCAGGACAGGAGGGAGGGAAGGGGGTGTTCTCTGCTGAGAAAATACTGTATGCAAAGGCTCGGAAATGATGAGTGCTGGTTGCATTTGGTCTAACTGGAGTGTGAGGCATGGGGCATGGTTGGGTAGAGGGCAGGAAAGGGGGCTGGGAGGTGAGCTCCAGAAATGCCCTTTCCATTTGTCTGAGGGCTCTGGGAGGCTGCTGGACTGCTGATTAACTCTTTCCCCAATAAGCCTTCAAGTGAGGCCCAATCCCCTCGGACAAGAGCTGCCCTTGTCTCTGTGTGTGGATGACACCTCTGATTTGCCTAGTCATTTAGTTCTTCTCTTCAGAAGAAGGCTGGATAAGGAGAGCCTCTGCTCACCACCCTGAGTAGGTTATCTTTGCTTTTAGTTGTAGGGACTTCTGTGAGTAGACACCTACTGTCCTGGGGGAAGGACAGGCATAATGGGACAGTTTGGGCCCCATTCTCACACGTTCTTTTGCAGGTGGAGCTGGAAGGCTGCTGGGAAGGAGGTGTCAGCTGTGCAGTAGCCCTGAGCAGCCTCAGGAGTCTGCCTCCTGCTTTGCTGGGGACCATGATTTCTCACATCTCTAAGAGATGAAGGCAGATCCTCTGAGGTCAGCTGGTGGGAAAGAACTCTGGGGCCTTAGGAAGGAAATTCTCTGAGCCTGGGTGATGCTGATCCAGTGCCCCTGGCCTAGCCAATCAGGGCCACTCTGAGTGTGCTGGAAAGAGGGGCTTCTTTTCTCTCCCCATCCTTGGAGGGATTTTGGCTGGATTCTGGCCGGCGGGCATTGCCTTAGTCATAGTGATGGCAGGGGACTGGGACAGCCCTGGCTGTGTGATTTCCACAGCCACCCCCACAGGGCCTCAATTCTTCAGTTTTCTATCCCAAGAGGACTAGCTGGAAGATTGCTGACCCCTTAAACTGAGTAAGTCCCTGGGGGAAGCTGGATTTATGGAAGAGCAAATTCCTGAAAAGAGAGCGCATGGGCTAAAGCCATGTATTTATTTACTTATTTATTCATTCAACATTTTGTTTTTTCTTGTTTTCAAAAAACACTTCATCTCTTTGAAAAAATAGAAATAATACAGAAATCAACAAAGCCAGAGAGATGTTTTCCCTTGCTGGGAGGGTGAGCTACACACCCTGCCCACAAATAGAATGGGAAATGTGATTTCCTGAAAAATGGAACTAAAGCAAGAAAATCAAAGAAGAAGAAGAAGAAGGAGGAGGAGGAGGAGGAGGAGGAAGGGGAAGGGGGATGGGGAGGAAGGGGAGAAACGGGGGGGAGAAGGGAGGGGGGAGGGGGAGGAGGGAGGGGGGAGGAGGACGGGGAGGAGGGAGGGGGGAGGAGGACGGGGAGAAGAAAGAGGAAGCGAGGAGGAGGAGGAGGAGGAAGTGAGAGGATATCCTTTCAAAGTTTTTGTTCTGTGCGTACAAAAATACGAACACCTTAGGCCTCTTCCCGTGCCAGTGGTGTAACTCCACCTGGCCGTCTTTGGGCACCATTCATTCTGTTTGCACAGCACGAGAAGAAGGTCCATGAGGAGCAGCCTGCCTGGTGGGCGGGATCTGTCAGTTGCATGAGCATAGCTGCTTCTTTGGCCGTTACTGGGGGTCATCTCTGCTCAGCCAGGCCTTTCCCTGTCCAAGGTCACTGTGCTGGAGGCACAGGAGGAATCGGAAAAAGGCCAAAGTGGTCTAACACACAGGGGTGAGGTGTGAGGTGAGGTGCTGGGCTGGCCTCGGGGTCAGAAGGCAGGTGCTGGCAGAGAGGCTTTTGTTGGCTTTGGGCACTTCCAGCCAAAGGAAGTGTTTGTTCTTTTCAGGCCAGGCAAATCCTTATTTCCATTCAACAAAAACATTTTGTGTAAGACCAAAAGGGGTGCAAAGAAGAGTTCTAATTGAGAGGAGTTTGCCACCTCTAAAGAGCGTCCAATTTGGGCACTGTCAGAGAGACTCAGAATGTTCTGGAGCTCCACAATTGGTGAGAGGGGACCAGAAACACACCCCAATGGCAAGCACTCCTCCTGAGGACAGACCAGGAGCCGGTGCCGCGCTGAGCACTCCATATGCCTGATTCATTCCATTCTCGCCTCTGAGCTAGGGATCGTCCCCTTGTCTCATGAACTGGGAAAGTTTATTATTCACTGAACAGACTCAAAAGGATGTGGAGTGACTTGCGAGGGCCACACTGCTGGAAAGTGGCCAAGCAGGAATTAAGGGCCAAAGTCTCTGACTCCAAACTGCACCCTCATGTGCATTTTGCTCTCGAGGTGAATCTGGAGGGTGGGAAGGGACTTGTCAGGTGAAGGCAGGAGGAAGGCCTTCCAGGCTGAAGGTATAACCAGAACGAAGACATAGAGGCAGCGTGGCCCTCGAACTGTGTGGCGGGCTCTGAGGGAGTCTTTCAGGGTAAGGCCAGAGGGAGGGCCTGGGCTCGGGATGGAAGGCCCTGGGGGTCTGGGAGAGGGACGTGTGGACTTTCCAGAAGGCCACAGGCATCATGGATGCAGGGAAGAGGCCCAAGCTGACAGCACTGAGGAGAAGCCCGGTGATGAGGGGAGGAAGGGAAGAAGCCAGTGAAGACTCTGCAGGAAGAGGAGCATGCTGGGATGTGGGTGGGAGCCAGGGCAGGGGAGGATCCGCCTCCCTCATGTGGCCACCACAGTGTTCTCAGGGATGAGCTGCCCAGAAAGGCTTGTCCTAGGCTGAAGGTCCAGCTGGCAGAGCCCAGGGAGAAGCCCAGCGGCACCCACCATGCTAGCGAGGAGAGTGAGAGGCCGGCTTGAGGGTGATGGGAAGAGGGAGAAAGGAGTTGTGAATGGTTCAGGTAGGAGATGACCCTTTATTGATTTGGTTGCAGGGATGGAGAAGGACGAGGTGTGATAAGAGCTGCGGTGCAATGCTTGGATCCTTCCCACAGCCCTGGCCCTGGCCAGGATGTGCTGTGTGTCTGTATATCCAGGCATCCTAGTCAGGGCTGCAGGGACCCTCCTCGGGGAGCATGTTCCTACAGAATGACGTCTGTCCCATGTGGCTTTGGATCTGTGGTGCTGGCTGGTCCTGGGCCCAGGTCTGTGGGCCTGGATGGAATGAAGCAGCCCCAACTGTGTCACCCCATCTCTGGGAAGCCCCACGCTATCTGGTTAGACCTGCCAGGCCAACCCCACGCCCATCTTGTCACACCTGAGCTCCATGCCGCTGCCTCAGATCCTCCAGCAAGGCCACATGACCCCTTCAAGGCCTCCTCCAATTTCCCCTCCCCGGGTAGCTGCCCCCAGAGCCCCATTTACACTTGGTGCCTCTGTATACATTTGCATGCGCTTTCCTCTTATGTTTCTAGACTTCATTGTTTTTCGAGTATGTTCATCTTATCTCCCCACATATGATGAGATCCTTGAGGGTAGGGATGGCATCTTATCTCTTTTTTGTCTTCCACATAACACCTAAAATGAGTTTGGCTCACCGAAGGCCCAACACTCACAGAATGTTGAATGAATAGAAGTTTCCTTCCACCCGCACGTGGGCCCTGTGGCTTTGGGGGTGTGACTCCAAAACATGCCCAGAGGATGTGGTGAGATATAAGTGAAGACGGGCCCAGGGAGGACCTGGGCAGGGAGGATATAAGTGGAGACGGGGCAGGGACGTCTCCTCCATGATGGTTCTCTGGAATGATGCTCAGCAGGGGAGGGACCTTGGTGATGATTTCTTCCTCTTCACTGATGGACAAATAGAAGCCCCAGAGTGGTGACTGGGCACACTGGCTCATGCCTGTAATCCCAGCACTTTGGGAGGCCAAGATGGGAGTTCAAGACCAGCTTGCGAAAAACATAGCAAGACCCCATCTCTAAAAAAAAATTTTTTTTTTTAATTAGCCAGGCATGGTGATGTGTGCCTGTAGTACCAGCTACTCTGGAGGCTGAGGCGGGAGGATCACTTGAGCCCAGGCTCCAGGCTGCAGTGCAGTGATGGTGCCACTGCGCTCCAGCCTGGATGACAGAGTGAGACCCTGTCTCTTAAAAAAAAAAAAAAATTCCAGATTGGAAATAGGTGCCCAGGGACACTGAGCTAAGGCTCTGAGGGATCCCACTAAGGTCAGCAATTTTTTATTTTTATTTTTATTTATTGAGAAAACCCAATTTTCCAGGCCTCAGATCCTTGACTTCTCAGCAGTATTCTCTATTTAAAAAACATACTTCTCTCCCTGACACAAACCTTCTACTTCTCCAATCAGTTTTTCCTCTGTCTGCATTGCAGGATTTTTTCTTATCTGCCTAGCCATTAAATATCAAGAGTTCCCCAGTCCCTTCCCTTCCCCCTCGTTCTCTCTCCCTAGCAGGCTCTGCCGCTGTGGCTTGAGTGACTGCATCTGACTCTGAGCCGCTCTGGCCCAGAGTTCTCTTCTGAGTTTCTGATCCATGTGTCTACCTGCCCCTCCAGCATCGCACGTATGCTGCTTGTGTCCACATCTGCATTGATGATTTCCCTCTGCATTCTTCCAAAATTCTCATGCCCAGGGATCCCTATGCAGGGAATGAAGTGCATCCATGCCAGTGCAAAGGCCAGAGATCTTTCCTTACCCACACATCATCCATCAGTTTCACTTCCTGAACATCTCCTTACCCACCGTGTCCGAAGTTGGTTCCTGCTGGTGGGTTCGTGGTCTCACTGACTTGAAAAATGAAGCCGCGGACCTTTGCGGTGAGTGTTACAGCTCTTAAAGATGTCATGGACCCAAAGAGTGAGTGGTAGCAAGGTTTATTATGAAGAGCGAAAGAACAAAGCTTCCACAGCGTGGAAGGGGACCCGAGCCGGTTGCCACTGCTGGCTGGAGTGGCCAGCTTTTATTCCCTTATTGTCCCCTCCTATGTTCTGTTTCTGTCCTATCAGAGTAGCGTTTTTTCAATCCTCCCCACGATTGGCTACTTTTAGAATCCTTTCCCTTATTAGCCCTGAACTGGTGCTTTAGCTGCAAAGTGCTGATTGGTGCATTTTATGGAGCGATGACTGGTGTGTTTTACAGTCCTCTTGTAAGACAGGAAAGTTCCCCAAGTCCCCACTCAACCCAGGAAGTCCAGCTGGCCTCACCTCCCACCACCTTCTTCTGTCTCCACCACCATGAGCCTCCTCCAACTCTGGCTTGGAGGGCAACAGCCTCCTGACTGGGCTGTCGGCTCTGTCCTTGTCCGCCTGCCTTCCCTTCTCCATGCAGCCGTCGGTCAGCTTTTGAAAACATGAAACAGATCCTGTCACTTTCCCACTTACAACCCTTTACCAGACTTTTGTTCCTCTTAGAATAAAGGCCCAGATATTACCAAGGCCTAGGGGGCTCCTGCCGACCTCTTCTGCCTCAACCTCCCTTCACTCTGCATTACAGCCACCTGGCCTTTCCTGGAATTCCACAAGATCCTACTCATCACAGAGCTGTGCAAAGAGCCTAAGAGACGCCCCTGCTGGTACGTTTTCATATTATCGTTTTATGTTCATTTGTGAAATTCTTTGACGAATGCCTCTCTACCATGCTTAGAATATAGAAACTTTCCCTTGCCCCATTTTAAGATTTGAGAATGCATGTATTGTGAGAGCTTCTCATCAGGGGCCCAGATCCTTCAGGTACCAGACCCCATGTATCCAGGCGGATCTCACCTAGGAGCCCAGGCAGCCCAAGGGCTTCTGAAATAGCAACACCTGGCTGGGCACTGTGGCTCACTCCTGTAATCCCAGCACTTTGGGAGGCCAAGGTGGGTGGCTCACCTGAGGTCAGGAGTTCGAGACCAGCCTGACCAACATGGTGAAACCCTGTCTCTACTAAAAATACAAAAAAAAAAAAAATTAGCCAGGCGTGGCGGCGGGCGCCTATAATCCCAGCTACTTGGGAGGCTGAGGCAGGAGAATTGCTCCAACCCAGGAGGTGGAGGTTGCAGTGAGCCGAGATCACACCATTGCGCTCCAGCCTGGGGGACAAGAGCGAGACTTCGTCTTGAAACAACAACAAACAAACAAAACAAACAGAAATAGCAACAACTGATAGCATGTCCCTTGGGGGCTCAGAGACCCTGCCCCAGAGGTCAGTGGCTATGCCTGGTGTATGGAATACAAGTTCCATGAGGTCAGTGGCCACGCCTGGCATGTGGAAGTGGCACAGTAAACATGTTTTGACCTCAGGCTTCTCTCAGGGAGGATGCCTCTGGGTTCAGGTCACCGAGTTTTGCAGGGGAGATAGATACACATTGTCCTTGAGTGCTGGGTAAGGTGTGGGCACCTGGGGCACCAGGGGTCAGTCAGCGAGAGGGAGGTGAGAGGGCCTGGAACACAAGGCTCCAGGGAGGTGATGGCCACAGGGGAAGGGAAGAAATGCTGATCGAGGACTGGGCCTTGACTTGGGGAAGGAATTGTTTTATTTGCCACCCACATGAGAAAGGAGGAAGGTAGAGGCCTGCAGGAAAGGAGAGTCCACTTTGAGCATTTATTGCAAGGTGAGTGGCCCTTATGTTCTCTGTAAATCACTACTACACACTTGGGACTGAGGCACATCGTTTTTAAGACACCTGCTGACTTGGACAATTATAGGGAGCCTTGAAGTCTTTTAGCAGGTGGGGTCTTACTGGCAGAAGCAGCTGAGAGAGGCTCAAGGAGAGAAGGCTTCTCCTCTGGGCTGTTCCTGGCATGGCTGGGACAGGGTCCCTGAGTCCCCAACAGACATGCTGTCAGGTGTTGCTATTTCAGAAGCCCTTGGGCTGCCTGGGCTCCTAAGTGGGATCCTCCTGGATACATGGGGTCTGGTACCTGGAGGATCCAGGCCTCTGATGAGAAGCTTTCATGACACATGCATTCTCAAATCTTAAAATGGGGCAAGGGAACGTTTCAGATCAGACAAGCTGGGCCAGACACAGTGGCTCATGCCTGTAATCCCAGCACTTTGGGAGGCTAGGGCAGGAGGATTGTTTGAGTCCAGGAATTTGAGACCAGCCTGGACTTGAATATAGACTCTGTCCATGGCTGCTGCATGGAGACATGATGGCCAGCCTAATACAGTAAAGTCAAGTTGTTTGGACAGAAAGGCTACAGGGCGCAGTCCCGATCCTTCTGTAAGAATTCCAACTGCGCAGCCCTGCACTTCGGCTGTATGTAATGAGAAGGGTTGGGATGAGTCAAGGAGAGCTAGTGTGGGAGTAGTCTCTAAAACTGTCTTCAAGAAACATAAAGAGGAGTGGGGAAAGGATGTAGGATCTATGGGGTCAGCTAGGTTTCCTTTTGTGCATTTATATAATGGTTTTGTTAGGATGGCAAAACCAGGTTTCCAAAGGTGAAAGTATCCAACCATGCCCAGGAAGGAAAGGAGTTGTTGTTTTGTAGAAGGAGTTGGGGTTTGAGAGATCAGTCGGACACGATTGGCAGGGAGACCACATGTGTTTTTATGTGTTTTTATGAGAATTATGCTGAGGTAGGTAACGGGTGGAGAAGAAATTTGAGCTTTGGAGGGGGATACCTGATATCCCTTGGAGAATAAATGTTGAAGGAGCAGGAGGGTGTCTTGTTGAGAAGATTCAAAGGAGGGGCTACAAAGTAGAAGGTCATCAATATATTGAATAAGGTGAGAAGCAGAGGGGTGGACAGTAAATCATGAGAAAGAGCTTGGCTGAAGTAATGGGGGCTGTCCCTGAAGGCTTGCGGCAGCACAGCCCAGGTAAGCTGCTGGGACTGATGGGTGTCAGGGTCAGTCCAGGTAAAAGCAAAGAGAGGCTGGGACGAGGGGTGCCGGGGAATAGTGAAAAAAGCCTCTTTAAGATCAAGAATGGAATAGTGAGTTGTGGAGGAAGGTATTGAGGACAAAAGAGTGTACGGGTTGGGCTCCACGGGGTGGATAGGCAAAACAATTTGGTTGATAAGGCACAGATCCTGAACTAACCTGTAACACTTGTCCAGTTTTTGAACAGGTAAAATGGTAGAATTGTAAGGAGAGTTTACAGGTTTTAGAAGCTCATGCTGTAGCAGGCGAGTGATAACAGGCTTTCATCCCCTTAAAGCCTGTTGTGGGATGAGATACTGGTGTTTAGGGTGATTAGGTTTGAATGGGATAGTAATGGGCGTGTGATCGGTTGCCAGGGAGGGAGTGGAGGTGTCCCATACTTGTGGGTTAAGGTGGGGGGAATACGAGAGGAAGACGCGAAGGAGGCTTTGGGTTGGGAAGAAGGGTGGCAATGAGATGTGGCTGTAGCCCAGGAATAATCAGGGAAGCAGATAATTTGGTTAAAATGTCTCAGCCTAATAAGGGAACTGGGCAGGTGGGGTAACTAAAAAAGAGTGCATAAAAGAATGTTGTCCAAGTTGGCACCAGAGTGGGGGAGTTTTAAGGGCTTTTGAAGCTTGGCTATCAATAGCCACAAGAGTTATGGGGGCAAGGGAAACAGGCCCTTGAAAAGAAGGTAATGTGGAGTGGGTAGCCCCCATATTGATTAAACAGGGGACGGGCTTACCCTCCACTGTAAGTTACCTGAAGCTCGGCGTCCGTGATGGTCCAGGGGTTTTCTGAGGTGATCGGGTGGCGTCAGTCTTCAGCTGCTAAGCTGAGGAGATCTGGGAAGGAGTCGGCCAAGGAACACTGGGCTTGGGCTCCACAGGCTTTAGGAGCAGTGGCGATGTGAGTCAGACAGTCCGACCTCCAGTGGGGGCCCGCACAGACAGGGCACAACTTAGAAGGAATCCTGGGCTGCTGGCATTCTAAGGCCCAGAGGCCAGGCTTTTGGCATTTGAAGCAAGGTCCACGAGGATGTTTTGAAGGAGCCCCTGGGAGCCTTGGCTTGGAGGTTCTGAAGTTCTTGTATGCTGGAGATGTGGTTGTGGGTTGTCTTACTGCGGAGGCAAGTCGCTGTAACTCAGAAATGCGTTGCTGTCTGGCTACCTCCTCTCTGCTATTGTACACCTTGAAGGCGAGGTTGATTGATTCCTGTTGTGGGGTTTGAGGGCCAGATTCTAATTTTTGAAGCTTTTTTCTAATGTCAGGAGCTCACTGGGTGATAAAATGCATATTAAGAATAAGGCGACCTTCTGGCCCCTCTGGGTCTAGGGCGGTAAAGCATCTAAGGGTTGCTGCTAAGTGGACCATGAACTGGGCTGGGTTTTTATCTTTACCTTGGGTAGTTTCTTTAAGTTTATCATAATTAACAGCTTTGTAAGGTGCCTTTTTAAGCCCTTCAACTAGGCAGGAAACCATGTAATCTCGCCTAGCTATACGTGGGGAATCTGCCTGATAGTTCCCTTGGGGATCTTCTCAGGGAACTGCTCTAGTGCATTCCTGGAGGTCTGGCTCATGAAGCTGGTGGTTATCAGCGTGAGATTGGGCTAGAGAAAAAACTCTTTCCCTTTCATCTGGGGAGAGGGTAGAAGTTGGGATGACATTTAGGTCACTCCAGGTTAAATCGTAGGACAGAGTTAGATATGGGAATTCCTGTATATATTTAGTGGGGTCAGATGAGAAAGAGCCTGATTTGGGAAAGATCTGATAGAGAAAAATGCACATGTACCCTGACTATGCCTTCAACTCCAGCCACCTCTCTAAGAGGAAATTGTTGGGCAGGTCAGGGAGAGCTAGAACCAAACTGTAAACCAGACCGGGCGTGGGGAGGGGAGGTAATAGAAAGATTACAGGGTTGGGGAGCAGAGGCTGAGGAAGAATTGGGACCTGGCTCGGCCTGGCGAGGAGCAGCCTGGGGAGAAGGGGAGAGGTCAGATGAGTTCGTAGAAAAGAAGGATTCAGGCCGGGCGCAGTGGCTCAAGCCTGTAATCCCAGCACTTTGGGAGGCCGAGACGGGCGGATCACGAGGTCAGGAGATCGAGACCATCCTGGCTAACACGGTGAAACCCCGTCTCTACTAAAAATACAAAAAAAATTAGCCGGGCGAGGTGGCCGGCGCCTGTGGTCCCAGCTACTCGGGAGGCTGAGGCAGGAGAATGGCGTGAACCCAGGAGGCGGAGGTTGCAGTGAGCTGAGATCCAGCCACTGCACTCCAGCCTGGGCGACAGAGCAAGACTCCGTCTCAAAAAAAAAAAGAAAAGAAGGATTCAAAGGACTCAGAGCTTGGGGTGGAGACTGAAGGAACAGAAAGGAGAGAAAGAAGAAAGATTTGGATGAGTCTCACTGGGAGCGGAGACTGGGGAGGGACCAATGTGTAAAAGAATGCCTGGATGTCAGGCACCTCAGACCATTTGCCCATTTTTCAACAAAAATTATCTAGATCTTGTAAGATAGACAAATCGAAAGTGCCGTTCTCTGGCCACTTGGAACTACTGTCGAGTTTGTATCGGGGCCAAGCAGTATTGCAGAAGAAAATAAGGCATTTAAGTTTTAGGTCAGGTGTGAGTTGAAGAGGTTTTTTTTTTTTTTTTTGAGATGGAGTCTCGCTCTGTCGCCCAGGCTGGAGTGCAGTGGTGCAATCTCGGCTCACTGCAAGCTCTGCCTCCCAGGTTTACGCCATTCTCCTGCCTCAGCCTCCCGAGTAGCTGGGACTACAGGCGCCTGCCATCTCGCCCGGCTAGTTTTTTGTATTTTTTAGTAGAGACGGGGTTTCACCGTGTAGGCCAGGATGGTCTTGATCTCCTGACCTCGTGATCCACCCGTCTCGGCCTACCAAAGTGCTGGGATTACAGGCTTGAACCACCGCGCCCGGCCTGAAGAGGTTTTAAGTTCTTGAGAACACAGGCTAAGGGAGAAGAAGGGGGAATGGAGGGTGGAAGGTGCCGGTAGTGAAGGAGGTAAGTTTAAAGAGAAGGGTAGAGACACGGAGAAGGGGGCAGGGAGCAGCCCTGGGCTGCAACGTGGGTGAGCAGCCAAAACAGGCGTCCCCGCAATTGACTTGCCACCAAGGGAACGTGGGTGAATGACCAAGGCAGGCATCTCTGTGGTGATCAGACACCAGTGAAATGTGGGTGAATAATCAGGCAGGCATCCCCGCAGTAATTAAACACCAAGAGAAGACTGTCTTCCTGAGCCCGTGACCAGCGCCGGAGTTTTCGGTCCATGGATAAAATGTGTCTCCTTTATCTCTGTTAGAGATGAAAAAGACTGGAATTGGAAGGACAGGGAGATTGAAGGGTAGTGAGAGAGGCTGGAGAAGAGTGAAAAGACTGCTTAACCGATGTGAAATTGGTGAGATGTTCCTTGGGCTGGTTGGTCTGAGGACCCGAGGTCGTTAGGTGGATCTCCTCATGGAGTGAGGGCGAGGACAGGGGACTGGTCTCATGAAGGAGCCCTCCTGTCCCAGGTCTTCGGCACCAAATGTCACACGCGTCCGTGTGAAGAGACCACCAAACAGGCTTTGTGTGAGCAACAAGGCTGTTTATTTCACCTGGGTGCAGGTGGGCTGAGTCCAAAAAGAGAGTCAGCAAAGGGTGGTGGATTATCATTAGTTCTTATAGGTTTTGGGATAGGCGATGGAGTTAGGAGCAATGTTTTGTGGGCAGGGGGTGGATCTCACAAAGTACGTTCTCAAGGGTGGGGAGAATTACAAAGAACCTTCTTAAGGGTGGGGGAGATTCCAAAGTACATTGATCAGTTAGGGTGGGGCAGAAACAAATCCCAATGGTGGAATGACATCAGTTAAGGCTATTTTCACTTCTTTTGTGGATCTTCAGTTGCTTCAGGCCATCTGGATGTATACGTGCAGGTCACAGGGGATATGATGGCTTAGCTTGGGCTCAGAGGCCTGACAGTGGTGTGTGCTTGTATTCCCAGCGACTTGGATGGTTGAGGTAGGAGGATCGCTTGAGCCTGAGAAGTCAAGGCTGCAGTGAGCAGTGATTGTACCACTGCACTTCAGCCTAGGCAACACAGCAATACTCTGTTAAAAATAAAGATTAA
>NC_045448.1:28451394-28511511 GCF_002776525.5 Piliocolobus tephrosceles
CTTCAGCCTAGGCAACACAGCAATACTCTGTTAAAAATAAAGATTAAAAAAAATTCATCCATATTGTAGCATGTCAGAATTTCCTTCCTTTTAAAGGCTGAATAATATTCAATTGCGTGTCTATACCACATTTTGCTTATCTAGTCATCAGTCAGTGGACTCTTGGATTGCTTCCATGTTTTAGTTATTGTGAATAACGCTGCTGTGAATGTAGGTGTGCACATGTCTCTTCAACACCATGCTTTCAATTCCTTTGGAAAAATACATAGAGCTAGAATTGCTGGTTGACATGATAATTCTATTTTTAACTTTTTTAGGAACCACCATACTGTTTTCCACAGTAGCTGTGCCATTTTATATGCCTATCAACAGTGTACAAGGGTTCCAAATTCTCCACACCTTCACCAACATCTATTTTCTGCTTTTTTAAAAATAGTAGCCATAAACTGGGTGTGAGATAGTATCTCATTGTAGTTTTCATGTGCATTTTTCTAATGGTAAGTGGTGTTAAGCATCTTTTCATGTGCTTATTGACCATTTGCATATCTTCTTTGGAGAAATGTTTATCCAAGTCCTTAGCCCATTATTGAGTTGGGTTGTTTTGTCATTGTTGAGTCTTAAGAATTCTGTGAATTGGAAAAAACTGCTTTAAAGTTCATATGGAAACAAAAAAGACCCCGCATTGCCAAGACAATCCTAAGCCAAAAGAACAAAGCTGGAGACATCACGCTACCTGACTTCAAACTGTACTACAAGGCTGCAGTAACCAAAACAGCATGGTACTGGTACCAAAACAGAGATATAGACCAATGGAACAGAACAGAGCCCTCAGAAATAATACCACACATCTACAACCATCTGATCTTTGACAAACCTGACAAAAACAAGAAAGGGGAAAGGATTCCCTATTTAATAAATGGTGCTGGGAAAATTGGCTAGCCATAAGTAGAAAGCTGAAACTGGATCCTTTCCTTACTCCTTATATGAGAATTAATTCAAGATGGATTAGCAACTTAAATGTTAGGCCTAAAACCATAAAAACCCTAGAAGAAAACCTAGGTAATACCATTCAGGACATAGGCATGGGCAAGGACTTCATGTCTAAAACACCAAAAGCAACAGCAAAAAAAGCCAAAATTGACAAATGGGATCTAATTAAATGAAAGAGCTTCTGCACAGCAAAAGAAACTACCATCAGAGTGAACAGGCAACCTACAGAATGGGAGAAAATTTTTGCAATCTGCTCATCTGACAAAGGGCTAATATCCAGAACCTACAAAGAACTCAAACAAATTTACAAGAAAAAAACAAACAACCCCATCAAAAAGTAGGCAAAGGATATGAACAGACACTTCTCAAAAGAACACATTCATACAGCCAACAGACACATGAAAAAATGCTCATCATCACTCGCCATCAGAGAAATGCAGATCAAAACCACGTTGAGATACCATCTCACACCGGTTAGAATGGCAATCATTAAAAAATCAGGAAACAACAGGTGCTGGAGAGCAGGTAGAGAAATACGAACACTTTTACACTGTTGGTGGGACTGTAAACTAGTTCAACCATTGTGGAAAACAGTGTGGCGATTCCTCAAGGATCTAGAGCTAGAAATACCATTTGACCCAGCCATCCCACTACTGGGTATATACCCAAAGAATTATAAATCATGCTGCTATAAAGACACATGTACACGTATGTTTATTGCGGCACTATTCACAATAGCAAAGACTTGGAATCAACCCAAATGTCCATCAGTGACAGACTGGATTAAGAAAATGTGGCACATATACACCATGGAATACTATGCAGCCGTAAAAAAGGATGAGTTTGCGTCCTTTGTAGGGACATGGATGCAGCTGGAAACCATCATTCTCAGCAAACTATCACAAGAACAGAAAACCAAACACCACATGTTCTCACTCATAGGTGGGAATTGAACAATGAGATGGCTTGGACATAGGAAGGGGAACATCACACACTGGGGCCTATTGTGGGGAGCGGGGAGTGGGGAGGGATAGCATTAGGAGATATACCTAATGTAAATGACGAGTTAATGGGTGCAGCACACCAACTTGGCACATGTATACATATGTAACAAACCTGCATGTTGTGCACATGTACCCTAGAACTTAAAATATAGTGATAAAAAAAAAAAGAAATAAGAAGAAAAAAATTCTGTGTATATTTTGGATATCAATCCCTTATCAGATATATGATTTGCAAATATTTTCTCCCATTGCATAGATTGCCTTTTCATTCTATTGATAGTGTCTTTTGATGCACAAAATTTTTAAATTTTCATGGAGTCCAATTTGTCAATTTTTTCTTTATTTCTTCTGCTGTTAGTGTCATATTCAAGAAATCACTGCCAAATCCAATTTCATAGAACTTTTGCCCTATGCTTTCTCCTAAAAGTTTTAGTGTTTTAGGTCTTACATTTAGGTCTTTGATCCATTTTGGGTTCATTTTTGTATATGGCATTCGGTAAGGACCTAGCTTCATTATTTTGCATGAGATATTGAGTTTTCCCAGCATCATTTGTTGAAAAGACTGTCCTTTCCTCCATTGAATGGCCTTGTATCCTTGCTGAAAACCATTTAACTATATATGAGAGGGTTTGTTTCTGGACTGTATATCCTATTCTATTGGTCTATATGTCTGTCTTTATGCCCGTACCACAGTTTTCTGACTACTATAGCTTTGTAGTAAGTTTTGAAATCAGTAAGTGTGAGTTCTCCAGCTTTGTTCTTCATTTCCAACATTGTTTTGGTTATTCGGGGTCATCAAATAAGATGTAATCTTTAGCCAAGACCAGCCTGGCCAACATGGTGAAACCCTGCCTCTACCTAAAATACAAAATTAGCCAGGCATACTGGTGTGCACCTGTTTTCTCAGCTACTTGGGAGGCTGAGGCAGGAGAATCCCTGGAACCCAGGAAATGGAGGTTTCAGTGAGTGGAGGCTGCACCACTGCACTCCAACCTGGGTGACAGAATGAGTGAGACTGTGAAGAAAGAAAGAAGGAAGGAAGGAAGGAAGGAAGGAAGGAAGGAAAAGAAGGAAAGAAGGAAAGAAGGAAAGAAAGAAGAAAGAAAGAAAGAAAAGAAAGAAAGCTGTGCTTCTTGGGCCAGGGGAATGCTATTCTTTTTATTTTAAGGCACCTCTCAAACGAGCAGTTTGAATGAAATTAAATGTTCCCCCAAAGTGTGCATTGAATGCCAGAACATCCTTGGTGAAATTCTGCCATTTAGAGAGATAGAAGTTATGGTGGTCATGTGGATACCTATAGGAAGTGGAATTTTTCACAGAGGGGGAGGTTAGCGTGAGAAGACTCCTGTTTACTGCAGTTGAAAGTTACAGTCAGCTGAAGGTGCTTAGACAGCTTAGTGTCTTGACCCCTGACCTAATGGTCAGCCCCTCAGAATTTAGACCCAACAGTCTTGAGTCCCTAGCAGGTGGAATGTATCAGAGAATCCAAACAAGGCTCTCAGAACAAATAGCCAAGATGGGACAATACTCTCATCAGGTGTTATTGGTCACCTACAGCAAAGTTTGTTCTTAGAGGATGTTGGTCTGGAGAGAACTGCAAACTTTCCAGTCTGTGAGGCTATCTCAAACAGCCAAATTACAGGAACTATGCTTGCGTTCTACTCTAAATTCTTCCTTCTCATAATTAAATAACACTAAAGGGCCGGGCGCGGTGGCTCACACCTGTAATCCTAACACTTTTGGAGGCCGAGGCGGGTGGATCACCTGAGGTCAGAAGTTCAAGACCAGTCTGGTCAACATTGTGAAACCCCATCTCTACTAAAAATGCAAAAACTTAGTCAGACATGGTAGCAGGAGGCTGTAATCCCAGCTACTCGGGAGGCAGGAGAATTGCTTGAACCCAGGAGGTGGACGCTGCAGTGAGGTGAGATCACACCATGGCACTCCAGCCTGGGCAAGAGCGAGACTCTGTCTCAAAAACAATTTTTTAAAATAAATAAACAAGTAACACTTAAGGACACAGAAAAAAAAACAAGGGACAGGTGGAAGCAAATCACCAAGCATACAGCTCCAAAGGTAATCATTAACCAAACATAAATAACTGAATTTGACATGTAAATAAAACAGCCACGGAACTCAGCACAAAGAGAGTGGAGTTGGCCAGGCACAGTGGCTCATACCTGCAATCCCAGCACTTTGGGAGGCTGAGGTGGGCAGATAGCTTGAGCCTAGGAGTTCAAGACTAGCCTGGGCAACATGGTGGAAACCTGTCTCTACCAAAAAAAAAAAAAAAAAAAACAGGTATGGTGGCATGTGTCTATAGTCCCAGCTACTAGGGAGGCTGAGGTGGGAGGATCACTTGAGCCTGGGAGGTGAAGGCTGCAGTAAGCCATGATTGTGCCACTGCACGCCAGCCTGGGTGACAGAGCAAGGCCCCGTCTCAAAACAACAACAACAACAAAAACAAACAAACAAACAAAAAACCAGAAAACAGAGAGAGAGAGAGAATGGAGCTGAGGCCCAGGGCAAGTTTACTTGTCAGTGTGTGGTTCAAGGGGTCTTGGTGGGCTCCCACCTGATAAAAGCCAAGGTACACAGCAATGAGCAGGTCAGGTGGGATCCGAGTCATGGCACCAAGATTATAGTCAAAAATAAAACTAAACCCAAGGCAAAATTAGCAAAGACTACTTATTTATAAACTTGCATCCACAAAGAAACATCTGTAGTCGTTTTGGTTTCAGCAGGGGTTCAAAGGTATCTGAAAGAAGAGTAAGTTTCCTTGAGAAAAAAGAGGGAATATTGAGGCAGTCTCTGATTGGCAGGTTTTCTACTGGGGTGGAGTTTTGAAAGTGGGGGGACCCTAATTGACCTTTCAAAACATTTGGCAGTCTTTGATTGGTTCACTAGCCTTATTTACATGACTGGGAAAATTTCAGATTTTCTTGGTTTTTAGGAGGACTATTTAAAGAGATTTATTAATTCTGTCGGATGGGAGGTAAGAATGAGGGGCAGAATTCTGGCCATGGAGAGGCCAAGTAGGTCTCCCTTTGTCCAGCAATATATTGTTCTTAGTCCCAAGAGTGCAGTTTTTGGGATACAGTTTTCTACCATGTGCAAAGCCACCATACTGGGGGCCGTGCAGGCAGTTAGAGATGAATAAAACACGGGCTATACCCATTCCAGCAGGGGATGCAGCCCCAGTTGGCTAATTTTTTGATCCCCAACAAGGTGAAGTAAGTTATGTAATGAAGCTATAAGCAAACTGCCAGAGAGAGCAGGAGTTAAGCCACTGTGACGCAAAACTTCATTCAGTTCATCAGGGCCCCGGGGCAGTGACTGAAGTGGGTCTGGATTTTATTCATCTATGCAGTAATTATTGAGCACTTACAGATACCAGGCTCTGTGCTAAGTGCTGGGGACACAGCAGTGAACTGCATGGTCCTTGCCCTCCTGGAGTTTACCATCAGACAGACAGGATAGACTTTATTTATTTTTATTTATTTATGCTTTTAAAAGATGGGGTCTTGCTCTGTCCCAGGCTGGAGTGAAACGACACGATCATAGCTCACTGTAGCCCTGAACTCCTGGGCTCAAGCAATCCTCTTGCCTCAGCCTCCTGAGTAGCTGCGACCTCAGGCACACAACACCATGCCTGGCTAATTTTTGTATTTTTTGTAGAGATGGGGTCTTGCTATGTTGCCTGGGCTGATCTTGAACTCATGGGCTCAAGCAATCCTCCCACTGTGGTCTCCCAAAGTGCTGGGATTGCAGGTGTGAGCCACCACACCTGGCAGGATAGACTTTAAACAAGCAATTACAAGCTCACTGAGTATTGGAGAAGTACAGGGGGCCAGAGGAGCGTGAGGTCGGGGCATCTCCTTGACTAGACCAGAGAAGGCCCATTGTAGGAAGAAATATTTCAACTGAGACCAGAAGGAGAACTAGGGAGGTCAAGAGGTGGGAACGGTGCTGGCACAGTCTGAGAGTTCTGGGCAGAGGAAACAGCACACGTTAGGGCTGCCAGGATGCAAAAAGGTTGACATTTTTAAGGACATGATGGAGCCTCAGTGAGCCTGAGGTCAGAGAAGACGGGTCAAGTGGGACTCGAAGCTGGAGAGGAGGAGGGAGCACAGGGCCTTGTAAGTCACACTGCAATGGCTGGACTTGATCTGCAGGGCAATGGGAAGTTGGTGAGTGTTTCATACAAGGGTGTGACATCAGGTTTGTCCTTTGACAAGATTGTTTAGGCTGCTGTGTGTGAAAACGAAAAGACTGAAACAAGCATGTGTGGACATGGAGCAGCTGGGCAGCCATTCAGGGGAGCAGGGACAGAGGCCTGGGGCCAGCTGGGGGCAGTGGAAATGGAGAACAGTGAGTGGTTTCATGAGCCACTGTTGCCATATCCAATGAGACTACAAATGAGTCGGGAAAGATCGTACGTTTGGTTCTTAACTCCTTGAGTTTGAGGTGCCTCTGAAACATCACAGTGGAAACTTAGTCCATGAATGTGTTTATGGGGTTTGAAGCTTCGAAGAGAGGTCTGACTGGAAATTGAAATGGGGGAATGGTTAACACATAGATTTTTAAGGAAACCATGGGGTGTATGTAGTCACCTTGAGAGACAAGTAGAAAGAGGAGGGTCCAGGTGAACTTCAGCAGCAGAGAAGGAGCTGGCAAAGGAGGCCAAGAAGGAACTGCTGGAGAGAAGAAACCAGGAAACTGGAAGCCTGGAGGCCAAGGGCAAGTTGTCCAAGAGTAGGGGCTGAGGTTGGCTGTGAAATGCTGCTGAGATGGCAAGTAAGGTGAGGTCTGAGGACCTCATTGTTTATTGGATTGAACAAATTATTGATCTTCAAGCAATTCTAATAGTGTGGCAGGAGCAGAAGCTACATTGAAGGGTAGGGACAAGTGAGCAGACGGTGTTTTAGAAAGGTCACCCTGGTGATGGATGCTGACCCGGAAGGTATTGTACGGGACTTCAGATAAGAGAGGTTAAGGTGCAAGAACTCAGAGTCTCGGGATGACTGAGGAAACATGGATCTCAAGGTCAACAGAGAGGAAAAATTGGAAACTTGGTCTGAGCAGCTCTGTCCCAGGAGCAAAGAAGAAAGTGAGTAGGAGATAGAAGGAGGCGTCCAGGCTTCCCACAGAGACCACACTGAGATTCCAGCCACTCTCTGGAGAGCCGCGTCCCTGGATGCTCCCCCTTCCACAAACTCCTAGAAGGCCTCTGAGAGTCATTTAAGGACCATACCCAACTGAACAAAAGTGAAGTGGTGTTGTGTCTTGGGTTAAGAGACACAAGTTTTTGGTGCAGAAAAACTGGATTGAAAATCTGGCTTTCCCACCGCTCTCTGTGTGGCAAGTTTCTGAACATTTTTGTGGATTATAAGACAGAGTCTGTTTCAGAAGGATTGTACCGTGAAAATATGTAGGAATTAGAATGGAGAAGATGTGGAATTTGAGAATTCTGTCTCCTCAAGTTTTCTCTTCAGGTGCTAACCTTGCAGTTACGAACAAAGCCCTTACCGAATCCATGAAGGAAGAGAGGAACAGGGCACAGCGGCTCATGCCTGTAATCCTAACACTTTGGGAGGCTGAGGTGGGCGGACGGTTTGAGCACAGAAGTTCGAGATCAGCCTGGGCAACATGCTGAAACCCCGACTCTACAAAAAATACAAAAATTAGCCTGGCATGGTAGCACACACCTGTGGTCCCAGCTACTTGGGAGGTTGAGGTGGGAGGATGGATTGAGCCCAGGAGGCAGAGGTTGCAGTGAGCCAAGTGAGCCAAGATCGAGCCATTGCACTCTAGCCTGGGTGACAGAGTGAGACCCTGTCTCAAAAAGAAGGAGGAGGAGGGGGGGAGGGGGAATAGGGAGGGGAGGAGGAGGGGGAGGAGGGGAAGGAACAGGAGGCTGCAGTGTCAGCTAGTGGTGCCCAGGGGCAGAGGTGGTAGGCAGTTCCTCAGGATGGAGTCAGCTGAGATGGTAAAACTCCTCAGGGCTGTGCCCAGTCCAGCTCGATGTCCCCATGGCTGGAGGTCAGCACAGATCTCTCTGCCTAGCCAGGCCTAGTGGCCAGTCTGCATCAGGGCCCTGGGGACAGAGGCCAGTCCCAGTCTCACCTCACCCTCTCCTGCCTACTCTTACACCACCACCCTCTCCCCAGGGAGGACATCAAGGTAAACAGTGGGACTGGGTAGCTGGGAGAGCAAGCAAGCTTGCACATCATTGCCAAAGCTATTAACACCCACGTGCCAGTGTCTGATGATGCTGACAGCTCAGCCCCAACAAGCTGATGACACCAAGCCATGCCATCCCATGCCACGCCACCGCAACCCCCTGCTACATAGCCAAAGGCTCAGAGGCCCATTCCAGAGTGACTGCAGAGAGGATAAAGAAATTTCCCCAGCTGGTAAGTTGCCATGGCTGGGGCTGGAAAGGCTCTCTTTCCTCCTTGGACCCCGTGTCCAGGGGAAGCTTTTCTGAGCAGATGATCTCCTCTGAACACAGGCCAGGGGGATATGTGGGGTCAGTGTCCGATGCTTGGGGCTGTTGGAGGCAGGAGCCTCCCACTGTGGTCTGGAGCACATGAGATTCCCAGGGAAAGACTGGGAGCCTTTGGTTATTTCTTTTGGATTTGAAGGACAGATTATAGCTCCCATGGACAGAATGCAAAGGGAATTAAGTGAGGGAAAGATTAGCCCCATAGCAGGTGGTCCTACAGGATCTGCCTGGTAGGCAGAGCATCAAATTTCACACCACTTCTCTCCCCAGAGTCGTCTCCTGGCCCTGCCACGTGGGACCAGGACACGGAATTTCAGCTCGAGAAGATCCAGGGAAGTTTCTCCCATGTACCAGGGCCCAGCAGCCATACTAGCCTGTCTCCATGGGACCCTCCTCCCCACAGTGGAGATGGGGTGCACACGGGTTTTATGTGGTATCTCCTAGCACAGGGTCTGTATTGAGTCTCCTTGGCTTGAACTTGGCCACTCCTTGGCTGTGGTAGAGAGGAAAGGGCTCTGGCCTCTGCCTTAATCGCGGAGCAGCCTTAGGCAACTTACTAATCCTCTTGGGGTTGTCTTATCAGCAAAACTGGACTAGAAATACCACTGCTGCTCACGGCCATGGTGATCCAGTCTTATGTCATGAGTGGGAAAGAACACTGGGCTTGGATCAGGGAACCCAAAACCCAGTTCAGGCCCTTGTCTGCCTCTTTCTTTGCCTCAGTGTCCTCCTCTGTACGATGGGAAGAGGACGGGACTAGGTGGCTGTTAAGGTCCAGGTGCTCACTGACCAGTTCTGACCTAGTCCCTGTTGCTTTCCTGCCACTGGTGGGATTCTCCCCAAGAAGGGGAGAAGGAAGGGGCACACTTGGGCGTCCACAAGCTCAGATGCATGCGAGAATCCCATCTGGGTCTCTGGTCCTTCTGAGATGGTACTAAGGGGGATACTCTTTGGGTGCTTTCTGCCAGGACAAGTGGTGCTTCCTCCACAGGGTAGTGGGGGCCCTGGGGCTCAGGCTGTATGATGATTGGGGTGGATGCTCAGCTCAGACTAGGTCCAGGAGAGAAGGGCCTATTGCCAGACTCTCCTAAAAAGTGTGTGCATGAGCTGAGGGCTGCTCCCTGCTGGCTGAGAATCAAGAGCCTTCCCGGCTTCATCCTGGGGATGTTTAGGACATTTCACAGGTACAGCTCGCAGTCACGCTGGGGACACGCTGCTGGAGCAGGTAGAAGACTTGAATCAGAGCCTCCTTTTAAACCTACTAGTTGGGTGATCTTAGTTTAGACTCCTACCCTGAGGAATGTAGCTGGTATTAAATGAGACAACGTTTATAAATTCGAATAACAAGATGCCTGTTACCTACTAGGTGCTTAACAAATGCTATTTAAATCTGGACCTGGATTGTAGGAGCTCTCATGGGTTACAGGTGGGCAAAGATGTTGACCCTCCTAGTCTTTCAGGACTGCCAGGAGGGCCATGGGGCTGTTTAGGACCCCTAACTGATCATATCAGGCCAAAGATTGCCTTCCCCGGTTTCCTTCTGTGCTGTACAAAGATCACCATCTTTCATGTGCTGGGAGGAGTACAGGTTGGGAAGCAAAGCACTAATAAAGCTCCCAGTCATTGCTAAAAGGGCTCTGGGGGTCTAGGAGACCCTGAGTCTGAAATGGCAAGAGGGAGAGGAGGGAGAAAGGGACCAAAAGGCAAAGTAGCCATGTGGCTTGGAGGATGCCTGGGCTTCCCATCACAGTGCCACTGCCACCGTGGGGAAGGGATGAGATGAGCTTACACCGCATGCAAGAGTGGAATCCATGCTGCCGGTCTCACAGCTGAGGAAACAGAGGCATAAGGAAGAGGAAATGACTGCGGGTGATCACAGGCATCACAGTGGATCTGGGACTCCAGCCCACGCATCCTAGTGCTCAGTGACGGGCCTTCCTCAGGCACCAGAAACCAGCACTTTCCCGCCTACTCCCTGACCTCTGGGAGAGAAGTCCCAGCACCTTACCTGGTGTCTCTTCCCTGGATTTCCCATCTGAAGAGGCTGCCAGGCCAGCCTGATTTTGTCAGTGCTGAGTAGCCTGTCCTGGCATTGTGCCATGTCTGGTGAACCTCTTCCTTGTCCGAGGCAGCAGAGATGGAGCCATCTTGTCCCTCAGTGCTGGGCACTAGGCAGGTCCCCGAGAGCTCTGGCTCTGCTGGAGCAGCAGTTCTAGCCCTGGCTGCACATCAGAATCTACTGATGAACTTTAAAAAGGACCAATGCCCACGTCCCACCCTGGACCGGTTAAATCAGAATCTCTGAGAGTGAAGCCTGGGCACGAGTATTCTTTTAAAAAGTTCCCCAGGTGGTTCCAGTGTGCAGACAGGATTGAGAACCACTATGTGGAAGAATGATGCTGTGTGTGGCCTTGGGGAAGAGCTTGACCCCTGAATCCCCATGTTACTTCTCCATGGTCTGTGCCCACCGTGCGTCATGGTATTGGGCAGTGAACCGCTCTTCTTCCTCAGCTTTCTATGGTAAAATATGCTTTTATTCCTTTTTACATCCTACTCTGCTGATCTGATCTTTTTATAGTGTCTTGATCTCTTTCCTTTTATTCTGAGTTTCATTTATTTATTCATTCATCCAACATCCAACAAATGCCTGCTATGGCAGGCAGTATGCTAGTGCTGGGAACATAGCAAAGAACAAGACAGGCCAGGTCCCTTCCCTCATGGAGCGTGCATTCTGCTGGGATTTGCCCTGTCAGTCTTTCTATTTTTTATTAATCAGGCTGTGATATTTGAAAGCTGTATTTTTTTTCTAGAAATGTATTGCTAGTACCTTCTTCATTTTATCTCTTCCTTTTTCATCCCTTAGTTAATCTCTTCTTCTCTTTAGTATCTTGATTATAAGGAAAGCCTCTGCCCAAGGAAAGCTAAGTCAGCCCAGTTACTTGCATTAGAAAATGTTTTGCATGCATGTACCCAGGTCTTATTGGAAATACACAGAAGCCCTGGCATCTAGATAATATGCCAGGTCTGGAGAACCTTATCCAAGGTTCCTTTTACTTCTGTGACTGGGAGGGGTGATGGAGAACACAGGCCAGTTAAACCAGTTGTTTCTTTGTCCCTGGAGAATTCTCAGCCAGTGAACCAAGATTTGTGGGCGGCTTGGTATATGCAGAACACTGGGCTAGGTGCTCCTGGGGGAAGAGTTTTGGGGGTGCTAAGATGGTAGGAACAGAAAGGTCTAGCCCCTCCTTGCTGCGAACATAGGACTATCTCCATGAAGAAGGCATGAGCAATGCAAAGCCGTCATGGTGAGGTTCAGTAGGAACTTCAGAAAAGCTGAAACTTGAGGCAGAAAATCCCCAGGGCATTACTGCCATAATGCAGATTACCCTGAGATATATGGTACTTTGCTTCCACCCCTCCCACAGTTCTGGTGTGTCTTCCTAAAACAGGCATCCAGGGGTCCTTGTCCAAGATGGCAGCTGCTGGTGCACACTTCCCATCACATTGTCAGAGCTCACTCAGGTGCCAGGGACTAAATTTTCCTTGTTGAAAGAAGGACAATTTGATTTACTCTCTGCTTACAGTCATTAAAAAGCTTGACCTGAAGCTGGGTGTGGTGGCGTGTGCCTGTAATCCCAGCTACTCAGGAAGCTGAGGCAGGAGGATTGCTTGAGGCCAGGAGTTTAAGGCTATAGCGTGCAATGATAACGCATGTGAGTAACTACTGCAGTCCAGCCTAGACAACAGAACAAGACCCTGTCTCCAAAAAAAAAAAAAAAAACCTTGACTTGAATTGACCCTTCTTCCTAAGACTTCGTTGACATTGCTTCTAGCTCCTCACACGAGGGAATTGGGTCTAGCTACATCTTTAACCAGAAGGAAAAACAAACCTGTTTTATTTTTCACAAAATCTAGGGATTTCTTTGTGGATGTATTACTCTCTAAAGTTGTGGTGGTTTTCAATTTTTTTTTTTTTTTTTGACTGTGACCTACATTAAGAAAAATATATTGCATCACTACATGTAGCTGAAACAAAAGCTTTCCCGATACGTTACTTACCCTTGTTATATTGCAATGTCCTCAGATATTTTACATTCTGTTTCATTTTTTTAAATGGGCTGATCATTAACCAAATCAAACTGATGGGATAATAATGGGTTGTAAACCCCCAGTTTGGAAAAATACTTGTGGAAGGCCTGTACTGCTTTAATCCACATGGGCTCTGTGCCAGAAGCTTAGTCTAGCACCTCCCTGTGGACTCTTAGACAGCAGCGAATGCTCATTTTTTGAGATGGAGTCTCGCTCTATTACCCAGGCTGGAGTGCAGTGGCGTGATCTTGGCTCACTGCAAGCTCTGCCTCCCGGATTCACGCCTCAGCCTCCAGAGTAGCTGGCACTACAGGCACCCGCCACCACACCTGGCTAATTTTTTGTATTTTTGGTAGAGACGGGATTTCACTGTGTTGGCCAGGATGGTCTTGATGTCCTGACCTTGTGATCCACCCGCCTCGGCCTTCCAAAGTGCTGGGATTACAGGCGTGAGCCACTGCACCCGGCCTGAATGCTCAGCTTTTTCAGTGGCCAAGAAACCTCTGAGCAAGGTATGTGCTACCATCCCTGAAAGATGCTAATTCAGGGGCCTGTGCCTTCCCAAAAGGAGCACCTGGTGATTCTTGCTAAAATCTGAAATGGAGAATATTTCTTATCCCCTTTTATAGGACATATCCTCTTAGGACATTTTCTAGCAAAAGTCGGAGAACAAAAGTTTCTGGACAAGTGGTGGAGCCTTTGACTTCAGACAATGACTTTCTCCTTGTTTTCATAGCTGCTACTAGCCCACGTAGATAGCAGGTACCAGTTAAGTTGCCATACCTGTAAGGGTTCCAAGAGGCTGGGCAAGGTGGCTCATGCCTGTAAACGCAGCACTTTGGGAGGCCAAGGTGGGAGGATTGATTGAGCCCAGGAGTTCAAAACCAGCCTGGGCAGTATAGTGAGACCTCATCTCTATTTTTCAAAAAAAATTTTAAAAACAGTGCTCAAGAACTATTCACAATAGCAAAGACTTGGAACCAACCCAAATGTCCATCAATGATAGACTGGATGAAGAAAATGTGGCACAGATACACCATAGAATACTATGCAGCCATGAAAAAGGATGAATTCATGTCCTTTGTAGGGACACAGATGAAGCTGGAAATCATCATTCTCAGCAAACTATCACAAGGACAGAAAACCAAACACTGCATGTTCTCACTCACAGGTGGGAACTGAACAATGAGATCACTTGGACACAGGGTGGGCAACATCACAGGCCGGGGCCTGTCTAGGGTGTGAGGAGAGGGGAGGGATAGCATTAGGAGATATACCTAATGTAAATGACCAGTTAATGAGTACAGCACACCAACATGGCACATGGATATGTATGTAACAAACCTGCACATTGTGCACATGTACCCTAGAACTTAAAGTATAGAAAAAAAAAAAAAAAAAAAAAAAGAGTGCCTGAGAAATGTTGCTTCCCCCACAGCCTCACAGTTGGTGAGGATTCCTTGTTGCATGGATGGGACTCCGAGATTTATTCTACCTAAAAGGACATCTAGTCTATCCTGTACCAAATGCCTTCCCAGAAATCTAAATGTTTTTAAGGCATTTCTCAATTTTTCTAAATGTGAAAGAGGTTAGAGGAAGGACGGTAACCCAGTTAGGCTGTGGTAGTCCTGGAGAGAAGCAGTTAGAGATGGAGCGAGTACCTGGAGCGTGGAACCAACTCACTTCTGCCCATGCCCCATGTCCTTCCCACTCCACGGCTAGCTGGCCTACACATGAGCGGGGACCTTGGCCTATTCAGCCCAGGCAAGTTCAGTGATGCTCCTCAAAGCTGCGGGTGGCGTGGAGCTCCTGACATCCTTAGTAGTGGGACAGCAGCTCTGGCTTCTCATTGAACTTGGGGGCAGTTTAGTGAAGTTGACAAGTGTCTACATGTCCAGGGGCATCTGTGCTCACTTGGCCCCCACAGACCTTGGCCTCGGGTGTATTTTCTTCTTCCTTTTCTGTGTCTGCATGTGCTGCCCTCTTCCAGGCTCTGGAACTAGCTGATGGCCAGCTGGACTAAGTGTATCAGTGTCCACACACCTCTGGCATGTCCCAATACCCCTCTACAGTACTAAGGCTTAGGTTAAGCCTTTGGCATTGGCTAAATCAGTGGTGACCCACAAGTTACACATTTTCTGAGCAGTTGAGAAAGGGAGACAATATCCTAAAACCAGAGATTCAGGAACGAAAGGCCACCCACTTCGTCTTCACTTTCTACTCAAGACAATAGAGGTTATAACTGTAATTTTTAAATTTTTTATTTAATTGAGATGGAATCTTGCTCTTGTCCAGGCTGGAGTGCAGTGGTGCAATCATAGCTCACTGCAACCTTGAACTCTTGGACTCTTGCCTCAGCCTCCCAAGTAGCTGGGACTACAGGTGCATGCCACTATGCCTGGCTAATTTGTGTTTATTTTTTATAGAGATGTGGTTCCCCAGGCTGGTATTCAAACACCTGGGTTCAAGTGATCCTCCTTCTTTAGCCTCCCAAAGTGCTGGGATCACAGGTGTGAGCCACTGTGCCTGGCTGTGATTTTTAAATATGAGAAAAGTGGGTCAGCCAGGAGATCAGGACCTGAGGTTGGGTCATGGGAACCAGCCCCAGAGTCTTAGCTAGACCTCAGAAGTCAGGATCCCAGCCTCACGCCCACAAGTGTGGCCAGAAAGTAAGGATAATTTAAATATATTTGTTCCTATCAACCAAGGCAATTGTTTCTGGATATTTGTGTAAAAAATTTAAATTCTCCTCTCAAGGGTATTTGTCACTCAGGCTTTAAATGCCAGCTCTGTGTCTGCCCAGTTTGGACCCAGCCCAGCATTCCTGACTTAGTTTGCCCAAAGGAAACAGCTGATTTCATCAAACTTGGTTCCCTCTCTGGCTTGTACCTCTGAATTCAATATGCAGACAACAAATCTACGGTGTGCACATCCGCCCAACACAACTGGCCACCCATGGGTTTGGAAATGGGGGAACCAGAAACAAACGTCTCTGTGTCATGCAAACCAGGGAACCTAGCAGAGCTGCTGAGACACGGGGGGAACACGTTTCACATTTGGAGGTAGCTTTATGGTTTACAGTTGTTACAAGTTGCTTTTGATCTCCTGGCTTACAGCTGAGAAAGCTGAGGCCACGTTAAGGGATACACCCAAGTTCCCACAGCTGTGGCTGATTTGGAATTCCGACCAGCACCTGGGATTCCCAGGCCTGCATTCTTCCCAGCAGACCCCAACACTGGCAATTTCCGGGCACCCGCCATCATGGAAGGCTGTATGGAGGCAGCTATGCAGTCCTGGTCTGTCAGTGTCTACGACTAGAACATGTTACCCATCATTGACTCATCTGCCTTAAGAACTCTTCCACCTAAATGTTAATATTTATCATTTACAGCCCGCCACTGCCCCCTTTCAAAGGTGAACACAGTAAAATTTATGACAGGTGCACTATCAGAACACAGAGGAGCATAAAAGCAGGAGGAGGTGTGATAGCCCATCCATCTGCTGGAGCAGCTCTTCCAGAGGCCTGAGTCACCTGGAGCATTCTGGCATGGGGCTGCGGCCAGGCGTTTTCCTCTTGGAGCTGCTGCTGCTTCTGGGACAAGGTAAGTGTGCCTTTTGCTCAGAGGACAACCAATGGTTTAGCCCCGCTGGTGTCCCATGTTGCTTAGGCAAGGGATATGCGAAAGGAGTGTGTGCTTTTGGTGAGATAAAGCACAAAGCGTACAGTTCAAGAATAAAAAGCCTGGTTTGCCTCCTGTAGAATGGGATGCAGAGGATGCCTGCACAGGGTTACTTGTCCGAAAGGCTGCCGGGAGAGAGGCAGATCTTGGGACAGGAGAGAAGTGCAGTCGGGCAGCAGCACCATGGCACGAGAAAAAAAACCTGGATTCTATTTGTGCTGTGTGGCTTTGGGCAAGTTCTTCCACCTCTCTGGACCTTGATTTTTTTCATCCTTAGAAAGGAAATATTACTGCTACTACTACTAGGCACATTTTGATACTATTTAATGCACATTTAATACTGTTACTATTTATGAGCTTTTTTTTTCTTTTCTTTTTTTTTTCCTGAAGGACAAAGGAAGACAGATTTCCGGAAGATAAATTCTAAAAGATTGCCTACATTCTTTAGTGCTACGAAACAGAGTGCTGAACTTTCCCTTTGCTCTCCCTTTGCAGAAGAAGGCAGACTCTTTTACACTGAAAAGAGCCTTAAAGATGATCTTTCATCTTCTCCAGATGAGAGGACGGGGTCTGGAGAGAGAAGGCACTTGCCCTTGACTCCCCAGAGAGAGAGGAGGAGCACGGGACAGAGTCCTGGGCCTGCGTAGGGTCTGAATCCAGGCTTGAGGCTCCTCTGGGGCAAGTCAGTTACTGCTCTGAGCCATGGGGGAGAATGGCAATGCTTGCTATGCCTTCAGAGCAGGATGATTGTATTTCCTTGATTACTAATGAGGCCAAGGAGGGTTTTCATATCGATTGTTTGAGTTTCTCTTTTGTGAAGTGCCTGTTCAAGTCTTTTGCCTATTGATTTTTTAGGAGTTTCCACATATGCTGTACACTAGCTCTTTGGTGGTTGCATATATGACAAATATCTTCTGCCACTCTGAAGCTTGTCCTACTCTATGCGGACTTTTGATGAGCAAAATTCTTAATTTTGTGTAAATAAATGAAGACCACCCAAATGAGGACAAACAGAGGCTATTTATTCAGAGCTTGCTGTAGCAAGACGTAACTTATGTTTGGCCAAGATTCAAAGGCAGGCAGGGAGTGGGAAAGCTTCACAGTGGAAAAAAAGGGAAATCTTCAGATCTGATCTGGTTGGAGGTTGTTGGTTTCAGGGAGCTGGGGACCATCTGACTAGAGGCAGGGCATCTGAAGTTATCCAGTTGGGAGTGTATCTGGCTTTCTCTGAGTGGTCCTGAGTTGGAAGCAGAGCAAAAAATAGAGAAGATGGCAGTCATTAACCAAACCTGACCATTCTGGGCTGATTGCTGCAGAGGCTGCAGTTCGGTTCTCTGGGCTGGCCGATTGCCTACTGTGGCTCAGAGTTCTGTTATCATATGTAGTCCCACCATTTCCATTTGTATATTCTCTATTGAGTCTGGCTCTGTCACCTAGGCTGGAGTGCAGTGGCTTGGTTTTGGCTTACTGCAACCTCTGCCCCCAGGTTCAAGTGATTCTCCTGCCTCAGCCTCCAGAGTAGCTGGGATTATAGGTGCCTGCCACAATGCCTGGCTAATTTTTGTATTTTTAGTAGAGACGGGGTTTCACCATGTTGACCAGGCTGGTCTCAAACTCCTGATCTTAAGTGATCCGCCTGCCTCGGCCTCCCAAAGTGCTGGGATTCCAGGCATGAGCCACCGTGCCCAGCCTTTATTCTTAAGTATATGTATTTTAAATCTTCCTTTATGGTTTGTGCTCTTTGTATCTTAAAGAACTCCTTTCCTATCTCAAAGTCATGAAGATACCCTATCATTCCTTCTAAAAGCTTTATAAATTTACTTTTCTCATTTAAGTCAATCCCCCTACATCTGGGATTGACTTTTATGAATAGTATATGAGAGGAACCCAATGCTGTCATTATTATTTCTTTTTGAGATAGAGTCTCACTCTGTCACCTAGGCTGGAAGGCAGTGGTGCAGTTATGGCTCATCGTAGCCTCAACCTCCCAGGCTCAAGTAATCCTCCCACCTCAGCCTCCCAAGTAGCTGGGACCACACACCCACTCAGCTTATATAATCAAAATATTGTGTTCAGGCACATGCCACCACGCCTGGCTGATTTTAGTATTTTTTGTAGAGAAGGAGTTTCACCATGTTGCCCAAGCTAGTCTCGAACTCCTGGGCTCAAGCAACCCTCCTGTCTTGGACTCCCAAAGCGTTGAGATTACAGGTATGAGTCACCACGTCCAGCCCCTCATTTTTTTTTAATGCAGATACCCAGTTGTCTCAGTACCATTTATTGAAAAAGCAGTTGTTTCCCTACCACTGTGAAGAGCTGCCTCTGTTTGTACATTAAGGATTCATGCATGTTTCCATCTGTCAGTACTCTTTTTTGCTCCATTAGTTCATTTATCTGTCTCAGGGCCAATAACACATTGTCTTCATTTTGTAGCTTTATATTAACTTCTGTTTTTGAGAAAAGAAGTCTTCCTACTTTTTCTTCTTCAGAAGTGCCTTGGCTTTGAATTTCCATGTAGATGGTACTATCAGCTTGGCAATTGCCACTGGAGAAAACCCGTTGGGATTTTGATAGAGATTACTTTGAATTCTATGAATCAAGTTGGGGAAAATACACATCTTTACAATATTGAGTCTTTCAAGTCATGACTATGTATTTAGATCTTCAACGCCTCTCAGAGTTTTTTCTCTGTTGCAGGCATGGACGTATTTTGTTAAATTTATTCATAGGTTTAGATATTTTTGTTGTTGGGCAAGAGGGTTTTTAAATTTTAGTTTGAAAATGTTTGTTATTGTAAATTTTTATTTTGAAAATGTTTTTTATTGATATAACAATAAAAAAACAAATTTTTGTGTTGATTTTGAACTCAACTAAACTTATAAATTGTAATAATTTATCTGTATATTCTTCTGGGTTTTCTATTAGGTTGGTGCAAAAGTGATTGCTGTTTTGCCATTACTTTTAATGCTGCTTAATGCTCCCACCAGAAGAGCTAATTCACATAGCATTGTTCCAATTGACCTTTTAAAAAATAGAGAATCCAGGCTGAAGTCTGGATTAGCGCTCTATTTCTTTGTAACAAAGCAACGGCAAAATAGCAGTCACTTTTGCACCAACCTAACACACATAATCCTGCCAATAATGACGGTGTTGTTACTTCTTCTTCAATCCATATACCTTTTATTTCTTTTTCTTACCTTACTGTGCTGGCTGGTACCTGCACATTTTTTTTTTTTTTTTTTCAAAGAGGTGATGATTGGAGGTATTCTTGTCTTATTCCCAAGTTCAAAAGGAAAATGTTAGGCTGGGCATGGTGGCTCACGCCTGTAATCCTAGCACTTTGGGAGGCTGAGGTGGGTGCATCACCTGAGGTCAGGAGTTCAAGACCAGCCTGGCCAACATGGTGAAACCCTATCTCTACAAAAATACAAAAATTAGCCAGACGTGATGGTGGTTGCCTGTAACCCCAGCTGTTCGGGAGGTTGAGGCAGGAGAATTGCTTGAATCTGGGAGGTGGAGGTAGCAGTAAGCCGAGATTGCACCACCGTACTCCAGCCTGAGTGACAAAGCCAGACTCTGTCTCAAAAAAAAAAAAAAAAAAAAAGGAAAATGTTTAACTTCTCATCAGTAATTGTGCTGTTTGCTAAAGGCTTTTTTGTAGATATGCTCTGAGATTAAGAAACCTTTATTCCAAATTTGCTAAGAGATTTTTTAAAATTAGAAGTGGGTATTGAAATTCATCTAATGCTTTTTCTGTACGTATTGGGATGATTGCATGGCTTACTCCTTTCATCTGCTAATGTTGTGAATTAAATAAATTGACTTTTTATTATTTTGTTCATTTCTTCAGTCATTGCTTATTAGATTTATCAAAGACCACACATTGCATTTATTTGTCCTGTCTCTTTAATCTCTTTTCATCAAGAATAGTTCTCTCAGCTTTTTGTTTATCTTGTGTCGATAAACATCTTCAGCTAGTTTTTGTGTGTGAACAACAAACAGTGATGTTCTTGAATCCCCCAGTTGGTGATGCCAAATTTGATAACTTGGTGAAGGTGGCGGCTACCTGACCTTTTTCCCTTGTGAAGGTACCTTCCCCATGTGGTTTATAAATCATCCATAGGGAGATACTGTGAGACTGTGTGACTACCCTGACTACCCTTTTTCCCAGGGATTTTTTAGCATCCATTGATATTTCTTGCCTAAATTTTTCCCATGGTGATTGTAAGACAGTGATTTTTCTATCATTCCTTCTTCCTTCTGCTATTGTTAGTTGGGTTTCCTCCATAAAAACGAGATTCCCTTTTTTCCCCCACTTAAAAAATATTTAACTGAACTCCCCACTCCTTTTTGTCTTATCTTTTTCATATGAAATTCATCTATGGGAGGCTAAGCAGGGAGGATAGCTTGAACCCAGGAGTTGGAGACCAGCTTGGGCAATATAGTGAGACCCTGTCTCAAAAAAAAAAAAAAAAAAAAAAAGAAAAGAAAAGAAATTCATTTATGGACTCTTACTAACCTGTGTATTGTAATCCAGGCCTGTTATTTTTCATTTTGATGTCCAAGTTATGACAGATTTGGCCAGTGAGAGCCTCTTCAAGGTGACTTCTGTGTCCCTATCAATTTTTAAGCACCTTTAAACTTCATGGTACAAGATTTTCCCAGCTAACCTCGTATTTCCTCTATCCCAAACCTGGAATCAGCTGTTTCTTCAAGGCTTCCATTGATAGGGGAGTGTTATTTAGAAACCAAAGTCCAGGTGCTGGGAATGTTGGCTGCTGCTGAAGTGTTATTGTCTAGGCCTTCTCAGTGATGAAACTAAGAAATATAGTTTTCTTTTTTAAAAGGACGCAATAAATTTATAAAGATATCTTTCATTTAGGTAGAATTACACTTTTTCATCTCCATCGTTCATTGCATATTTGTATTGTCCTTCACCCACAACGCAAATCTGGGTTACATACACATCAGTGTTTACTCACTTGCTGAATCCTACAACACAGTACTGGAATTGCTGTGACAACACCACTAACAACAAATGAAGTTCAAAATTCCTTTGCCCTTCTTCTGTCCTTTAGAATATATGCCACTCAGGGTGTATCATCAAAATATTGTGTTCAAAATTGCTTGAATTATTTTTTGTTCTCTCTGTGTAATTATATAACCTAGTTGGCATACAGTTAAGTGTGTCTGTTTGTATTTAATTTTGTTTCTTCCATTCTTGCTTTTTACTAAGTTTTTTCAATATATAAAACATTAACGTGGTTCAAAAGTCGAAACTATATGAAAAGATGTACTCAGAGAGGTCCCATCCCCTTCCCCTACCCTTTCTATCCCATTTCTATCATTCCTGTAGGTAACCAATTTTATTAGTTTAATATCCTTTGTTTCTTTTTGAGAAAATACATTCTTATTTTCCTTTATTCTTATACAAGATAACCTACTATACGTGTTTTTTGCATTTTGATTTTTTTTCACTTAATTATATGTCCTGGAAATAATATTATATCGGTTCAGAGATCTTTATTTTTTTCCAACTGCAGAATATTCCAATGTGTATTGTTTATTCCACTAGCCTCCCAACATGGCCATTAGGTTGTTTCCAATATTTTGCTATTACAAATAATACTGTCATGAACAGTCATATGCATGTATCTTTTTCAAGTTCAGCTTGTGCTAGGCTATACATCTAACTTAGGATAAATTCCTAGAACTGGGGTTTCTAGGTCAGAGAATGAACACACATATAGATTTGCTACATAGTAACAAATTTCCCTCTGTAAGGATTGTACCAGTTTGCATTCCTGCCAACAATATATATAAAATTGCTTATTTTTCCATAGCTTGACAATAAAGCTATATTGACAATAAAACTTGCAATCAAGACTTAGAATTTTTGCAAATGTTACAGGTAAGAAATATTTTAATTTATCTTATTACAATGTAATTTGATTACGTTTTCATATTTTTAAGGACCATGTGGTCTTAAGGTTACAAAAAGCAATGGGAAATGAATATTTTCCTATTCAGTTAGATGATGGCCTTTGGGAATCATACGTACATACATAGCATATGTATGTGTGTGTGTTCATGTTAAGGAAATAACCATAAATTTCTACCTCCTTGAGTTTTAATCAGAAATTCATATTAAATTTTGTTAAAGGCCTTTTCAGCATCTATAGAAATAATCATATAATTATTTACTCTTAGATCTATTATGTTGAGTTATATTAATAGACTTGCTAATACTGAATGATCCGTGCATTGCTGGCATAAAATCTAGTTGATCATGGTGTATTTTTTTCCTTATATTGCTAGGCTTAGTTTGCTAACAGTTGTTTCAGGTTATTTTTCTTATATGTTCATGAATGAGATTGAGTTGTAAGTTTCTTTTTCTCTCTGCCCTTGCTGGATTTGGGTACCAATATTTTACAGTCTCATAAAATGAATTTGGGAGTGTTCCTATTTTTCTGTTTTCTGGAATCGTGTGTAATAATAATGGATCTTTTTCCTTTTAATGTTTGGTAGAACTTGCCAGTGAAGCCATCTGGGCCTGGAATATTATTTTTCCGTAGATTTGTGACTCCTGCTTCAATTTCTTTAGCAGTTATAGAATTAGTCATGTTTTATTTTTCTTAAATTCACTTTGGAAGGTTTTTTTTCTAGGAATATGTCCATTTCGAGTAAATTTGCAAGTGGTTTGGCATAAACTTTGTGTATGGTTTTCTGTTATCCCTTCAGTACCTGCAGCTTCTATAGTCACGTCCTGCTTTTTGTTTCTGGTACTGATTATTTATGATTTATCTTACTAGAAGTTTGTCCACTTTATTATTTTTTCAAACCAATTTATTATTTTATTTATTTATTTATTTATTTATTTATTTATTTATTTATTTATTTATTTTTTGAGAAAGGTCTCGCTCTGCTGTCCAGGCTGGAGTGCAGTGGCATGATCACAGCTTACTGCTGCCTCGACCTCTGGGCCTCAAGAGATCCTGTCTCTTCAGGCTCCCAAGTAGCTGGGACCACAGGTGCATACTACCACACCTGTTAATTAAAAAAAAATTTTTTTTATAGGGATGGGGGTCTCACTATGTTGGCCAGGCTGGTCTTGAACGCCCAGGCTCAAGCTATCCTTCAACCTCAGCCTCTCAAAGGGTTGGGATTACAGGAATGAGCCACCATGCCTGGCTTTTATTGATCTTCTGTGTCACTGTTCTCTATTGAGGCATAGCAAAATACCCCAAATCTCAGTGACTTACAGTAGCAACCATTATATTTACTCACAGTTCTGTGAACCTGCAGCTGGGGAAGACTTCAGCAGAAACATCTCATCCCTGTTCCACATAGTATCATCTGGGATTGATTTGGTGGGCCCCAAATGAGATGTCTGGGGACTTGGTACTGGGACCTGGGTGTCTTCATGTTCCCCCACTTGGCCTTTGTTTCTGTATGCGCAGTCTGGACTTCTTTACATGGGGACCCAAAGTCCCAAAAGAGCACTAATAGAAGCCACAAAGCCTTCTAATGTCCGGGCACCAAAGTCATTTCTGCTGCTTCTATGGGTCAATGCAAGTTTCTGTAGTAGCCTAGATTCAAAGTGAAGGAAATAGACGCCACCTCTTGATGGGAAGAATGGCAAAAATCACATTGCAAAAGGGCATACAGGATGAGACAAAATGCTGTGGCCATCTTTGGAAAAATATACCATTGTCTATATTGTATGTTTGTTTTCTAGTTCATTCATTTATGTAAATTTATCTTGCTTGGCATTTTTAGCGTGTCCTGAATCTGTGGCGTGATTACTTTCATCAGTTTTGAAAATTCTCGACCAGTATCTCTTGAAGTGTTGCCTCTACTTGATCATTTCTGCCTTTTCCTTCTGGAATGCCAGCACGGCATTTGGCCTGCTCACTCCATGTGCCATGTCTCTTTACCTCTCTCCCAACTTTACCATCTTTTTGTCTTTCTATACTGCATGCTAAGTAATTTATTATGATACATCTTCTAGTTTGTTCAATCTCCTTCAATTGTGTCTAATTTTCTGTTAACTCTGATCATTGAAGATTTTGTAAACTGGTTTTTTTATTTTTCAAACTTAACATTCAATTTCTTACCAAACTGTTAATTAAATAACTTTGGATTCCCATAAAAACTTCAAGTTTGTCTTATTTTTAAAAAATATAGTCATTTTAAGGGCCAGGCACAGTGGCTTACGTCTGTAATCCCAGCACTTTGGGAGGCTGAGGCAGGCAGATCACTTGAGGTCAAGAGTTCAAGACCAGCCTGGCCAGCATGGTGAAACCCCGTCTCTATTAAAAATACAAAAATTAGCTGGGTATGGTGGTGTGTGCCTCTAGTCCCAGTACTCAGGAGGTTGAGGCAGGAGAATTGCTTGAACCTGGGAGGCAGAGGTTGCAGTGAGCCAAGATTGTACCACTACATTCCAGTCTGGGCAACAGAGCAAGATTTGGTCTCAAAAAACAAACAACAACAACAAAAATTCATTTTATAATTTTACAATTTTGATGATTTTAGTATCCACAGTCTTTGTAATCTGTTTCTTTTGTTTTCCTGCTGATTCTTGCTCATATGTATCTAATTTCTTTATGTACTGTACCTGGTTATTTTTTATTGCATGCTGCTCAGACTTCTTGAAAATGTGCTTATGAGATTCTTTGAGGCCTAGGATGAAGGTGGGTGTCTTCAGAGAAGGTATAAGTTCATTCTGTTGGGCACTGGGGATATTATCATTTGAGGATCACTTAAAACTAAATTCATGGTGTGAGCCTCCCTAGAAAAACCAAGCTCTATGATAAGCACAGTTCATGTATAATAGCCTTACTTTAAGATGACCTGTGCTATTTTCCCCCATTTTACAGATGAGAAAACTGAGAAGCTAGGTAACTTGTCCAAAATCATCCAGCTAATTAGTACAGGAAGCTGAGGTCAGTCCTGAGCTTGGATCCAGGGCCAGCACATTTCGCCACCTTACAATGTAATAGAGCTCAAGGGAAGAACCAAAATTAGACTTTTATTTAAACTTTTAAATGGACTCAACAAGCAATACATATGAAAACAGATTCCTGCTTTGAATGTTTTGGCTTATAAAACTGAAATATCATTAACTCAAAACTGCAGTTGGCAAAAGCAAGTTGGCAAGAAATCATTGTATCTAATAAAATACCATTTTTGCTAGAATTTTATTTTCCTCGAATGGGTCAGAAGTTCCCAGAAGATTGTCATGCCCGTGGGAAAAACACTTGTTGCCTTGGTAACATACCCATGACAGGCCTGTCGATGCAAAACCAACGGTGGGAGCTGGGTGAACTCATTGAATGAGAAAAGGATACCTTTTCATTACTAAAACAAGCTAGGTAACATTGGTTTTCTTCCTGAAGGTTGGTTTTCCTTGCCTTCCTGCAGGGAGTTTTCCCAAGCCTTCTAGAAATACTGTCTTTCTAAATAAGAGTAGAAAGGGATATTTGAGAACCTTTGGTGGTCTGAGTCCTTCAAATTATTGATGCAAGATCGGGGAGAACCTGCTTGGGTCACATACCTAGTTGGTGGCATAGCTATCCCCGAATCTCTGGAGTTAGACTCTACATCCCAATGCCTCCATCCCCATCCCCACCCCCCACTTCAACTCACACACTTGTCTCCAAATGTCTGCTTTGGACACTGAGCACAGGTATGGGGTTTTCTCTAGAGGCTCAAAAGTTCTACTTTCCTGGGATGTCATCTGTGCCTTGTAGATTTTTAGGACTTTATTGTCAATCATCATTTTCATCAAGTTGCATTTTTGCTACTGTCAATTAACTGTCTGAGCACCCTTCTAAAAACCCAAGTTGGGCTGTGCCTGGCTGGTAGTTACTAAATCAAATGTTAAGGAACCCTCTGGGGAGAGAAAACGGATCCGCATAAAATCACTGGAGAAGAATTAAGCACCAAAATAGGTGCAAGCAGCTGTAATAAAAGCAATAGGATTCAGAGAGCTGAGAGATGAATGTGGGCTGGAGGAATCTCATGTGGGAGGTGAAACTCAATTGCTCACAGAAGGGTGAGTGGGACTGAGATAAACACCAAGGAGGAGAGAGGGCAGGCGAGGGGAGGGCATGGCATGATGGGTTTGAGGAGCAGGAGCAGGCTGGCTGAACTGGAGTGTGGGGTTGGTGTGGGGCAAAATGAGGAGTTAAGGTAGGACAATTAAACCCCAGTCCAAGGAGAATGGAGATTCCAGACTTCTAAAATGATTGAAACCAAATCTTTTATTTTACATTTACAAAAACTAAGCTGATGGAGTGACCGGCCTAAGATCATGCAGCAAGCCTGGAATTTTAATTTGCTGTAGTGGGAAATGGGGAGCTATAGAAGGTTCTCTAACAGGGGAGTGGCATGATGCAAGTGGTATTTTGGGCAAGATGAGTCCTCCAGCTCCAGACATAAAAGGTCATGAGTCAAAAGAGGCACCACCTTGGTGAACAGAGCCCTGGATCATAGGAAGGGGCCCAGCAGGGATACTGCTGGGCTCTGGGAAAGATGAGTGCTTTTCTTCATGCCTTAGGCCACCATCTCCTTTTGCATTGTTGCATCTCTGAGAATGAGGGGTCCTAAGCCTCCCTTCCTTCATACCACTACTTCCCAGTTGTCTCTGGGAGGAGACCTTCCTGATGGTCTCCCTTCCTGAGACTCCCTTCCTGTTGGGGTTCACTGATTAACACACCTGCCACCATCCAGCTTTGAGGAATCCCTGGTCCTGTTTAAAGTTCTGGCCAATGGTGGCTGAGGCGAAGCTAGAGCTGCCGCTGATTGTGGAAGACATCAGTATAGGAGGAGTCAGGGCTCTGGAACCTGCCATCATTAAGGTCTGCTTGTTCATCTTCACTATGGGACTGTCTTCTACAGGTTGCTCCTTCCTGGCTCTGGGTTGGCCTCAGCTGTCCCTGTCTTAGTCTGTAGTATGCTGCTATAATGCCACAGACTGGGCCATTTATAATGAACAGAAATTTATAGTCTCATGGTTCTGGAGGCTGAGAAGTCCAAGATTAAGGGGCTGGCATCTAGTGAGGGCCTTCTTGCTGTGCCATCCCATGGCAGAAGGCAAAAGGGCAAATGAGGGAAAGAGAGAGAGACAAAAGGGGCCAAACTCATCCTTTTATAACAAATCCACTCCCACAATAATGACATTAATCCATCTGTGAGGGCAGAACCTAGTCACCTGTTATAGGTCACGCCTCCTACCACCGCTACATTGGGGATCAAGTTTCCAACATGTGAACTTTGGAGTACACATCCAACCATAGCAATCCCATGAGGAAGTTGAAGAAAATGTGATCTAAAAGTAAGGCATCCCCTTGTCTGAGGCCAAGGGCAAAACTACAAGTAAACTTTGAATATATTATTTCCTGTTGGGACTGCTTCCCTCTCTTGGGGCACAGGGTGTATAATATTGGATATCTGTGGGCATCAGGGGATGGAGACAGGAGGATGCACTGGTCTCTGCCTGGAATGAGGTCTGTGATTGGTGGTGAGGTCTCTCTGGGACCATCAGCACAGGACAGAGTATTTAATTGTGGTTTGAGACTTTTGAAGCCATCTCGAATGTTTTTTGTAATCAGACTAGAGGTTGTGTCTACCCAAAGGTTGTGACATTGTTGATCCTAAATCATTCTTTGGCCAGTATTCCTGATGGTAAATCTAGAATGACTAATGGTAATAAAGACAGCTGGAAATACTGATCTACAGACAGGGCAAAACAATAGATTTCTTCTGGAAATTTGGGATAGAAGACAAGACATGTAATAAGTCTTTCTATACTTTCTAAAAGACTTTGGTCTCAGGGAAAGCGTACTTGACTAGGTTAAGGAGAATCCAGTTCTATACATGACTCTGTTAGTACCTTGCTGAATAGCCTTTGGCAGGTTTGCTAGCCTCTCTGGATCTAGTAAACAAGATGATCTTGAAGGTCTGCTCACCTCATCTACTCTAGAATTCTGAGACATATATTCAGAGGTCAACCCAGCTACCTCAGAAGGGTTCTCTGTTCCTCATTCTCACCTTCCACTGGTGGCAGCATGTGACTAGCCAAGCACCACACTGACAGGACGCTGTGCTAACATCCTGTACGCCTTAGAGCACCTGGAATTTTAATGGAGCAGCCAGCGAGGCATGACTCATGGTTTTCTGACTCAGCATCCACAGCTAGTCACATCCAGCACCTGCTCACAGGTCCATGCAGCATCCTACAGTCCCTGTAGGTCACATAGGGTGATAGCTTACAGCTACCCTGTGCAGTGGAGCACATAGTCACCCACAGGACCTGCTTATCATTCAAAACCATGCAGGGGATGACACTGGCTGACTTGGGCCCTCCCCTTCCAAGCTCACCAGCACAGCTCAGTGCTTAGTGGAAAGCAGTGTTGTCCACACCCTTGCTGGTGTGGTCTGCATGCACTTATGGCCCTCTGAGCCTGTAAAAATGCCAAAAAGGTCGTAAACCCTGCCCCTAAGGTCACAGTGAGAGCATTACAACTTTTCAAAGAGCCCAGGAATTTAATGTGCACTGAAGAGTGACCTCAGTGCCACATAAGTTGACCTTGAAAGTCCTCCCTGATGCCTAGGAGATCCTTCTTCCTTTCGTCCAGGAAGACAAGTCACCTCTCCCTTGTGTATGGCCCTCTCTCACTTATACAACCCTTTCCAGTTCTTTGATCCTCATAACAACCCCATGAAGAAGACAGGGAAGCTAGTCCTATTCACATTGATAGATGAGGAAATCAATGTTCACATAGATTCGATGTTTAATCAAGGTCGTGAAATTGCTGTATTCCCTCAAGGAAGGGACAGGGGCTAGAAAATCGCACTCCAGACACATAAGTATACAAACATCAAGGAAATCTATAAATTAAGAGAGCATGCCCTGCTTTAATTTTGCTTTTGAAATCACCCCACCCATATGTGGTCAGCTGTTGGACTAACACAAGTTGGGTTTCCTTGTAGAGTCAGGCTTTTAACCTTGGAAGCACGTGAACGTTACTGGAGGGGCTTTAAAAAAACTCTCATGCACAGCATACCCATGCCCCACCAAGCCAGTCAAATCTAAGCCTCTGTATCTGGGGGCTAGGCAGCAGGTGATGGACTGAGAGCCACTGCTTTAGAAGGTACCCCGCTAAGGGAGAAGCACATGTGGTTTTACCTTGCCAAGACCTGATGTTTCCATGGTGCTTTGTTGGTTCCGGACCCCAGCGGTCACAGCTCTGTCCAACTTGGATGACTGATCTCAGCCAAAGCTGTTTCTCAGAGCATGCACAAGTGTTTTTCTCTTGCATTCCCATCAGGATGGAAAAGTACTTGTTTTTTTCCCCTGACTGCCCTGACTCAGGTGGGAATTTTTCAAACAGCTCAAAGCCCTTCATATATCCATGAGCTTGATGTTAAAACAGCCTTTCAAAAAGGGGAAGGTTCCCTTGGGATTCCATGATTGGGGTTTGATGATGCCACAGAGATTCAGTAATTTCTTCCACAGTGCCTTGGGGTACTGTGGGAACACGCACTGTAGCTGGTGAAAGCAGAAAACTAGAGTGAGGGCTCATGCTGCTCCAAGAGTTAGTGGGGCCAGAACCAAGAGGCACCAGGTTTCCCTTTGGATCTTCAGGTCTGGACGCTTAACATTTAGATCCCAGGAGCAGCTTTATTGTGACATCCCAGAGCAGCTGTCATGGATGACTCACATCATCAAGGTAAAAACATGAACTCCTGAGCATTTAGTTATGTGAAGAAATTCCAGAATATTGAGGCTGAAAGGATCTAAAAGATGGTGTATGCCAATCAACTCTCAGATGCTGAAATTGTAAGTGTAACTAGCAATTACTGAGTTCTTTCCGTGAGTCAGACACTGTGCTGGATGTTTACATGCATTTAATCCTCATGCAACTCCATGGGGCAGGCATTATCAACCTCACCTTACAGGTGAGGAAAGTAAGGCTTGGGGAAGTTGATCAGACCAAGGATTTCCAAGCTCTTAACCTCTGCCTGGTGTATGTGCCACATGTTCACGATCCCCACTCTCTACTTGGACCAGTGCCCTGGCAGCCTATTCTTGTTTGGGTAGCTCCAGCTATTCTGCCAAGGGGCAACTTGCTTCCACTGGTCTAGTCCTGGTTTGAGAGCCACATGGAACAAGGCCAGCCCACTTGGCATCCGACCTATCAGATCCTGAAGGAAGTTCTCATACACCCTCCTCAGCTTCTGTTTAAATATAATATCTATGTTTCAATGCACCCCTACCTGTTTTGTGTTCTTTACTGCTATTTTTATTTTCTTTTTTCTTTTCCTTTTTTTTTTCTTTTATTTTGAGATGGAGTCTCACTTTGTCACCCAGGCTGGAGTGCAGTGATGTGATCATGGCTCGCTGAAACCTCAAACTCCTGGGCTCAAGTGATCCTCCTCAGTAGCTGGGACTACAGACATGCACCACCACACTCAGATAATTGTGTGCGTGTGTGTGTGTGTTTGTGTGTGTTTTGTAGAGACAGGGTTTCACCATGTTGCTTAGGCTGGTCTCGAATTCCTGGGCTGAAGTAATCCTTCCACCTCGATCTCCCAAAGCGTTGAGATTACAAGCATGAGCCACTGTGCCTGGCCTTCCCCTGATATCTTGCCTCCTTTAGGATTAAGTATTTTTATGGTTTAGGTTTCACCACCCCATCCTGCCCAACACTAGCTTGTGGAATATACAATTTTCATCATTATTTTGGTGTTTAAAGTGATAACATGCACCCTTGACTTATTAAAGTCTAGTATAAATCAGTACTTTTACCACTTCCCAGATAAGGGGAAAATCTTATAACAGTTTAACTCCATTTATTCCATCCAAATCTGCCCACAAAGCAATTTGTTTCATATCTTAAACTCTAAAATATATTATTTTTTATTTATATTAGGGTTGGCAAACTTTTTCTGAAAAGGGCAAGGTTGTAAATATTTGAGATTTTATGAGTCACATATATTTTATATCATATTCTTTGTGTTTTTTCTAATAACTCTTTAAAAATTTAAGAATGATTCTTATCTACAGGGTCATATAAAAATAGGCTGTGGGCAGATTTGACTTATGGGCCATAGTTTGCTGGTCTACAGTTTGTACAGTAAATATTATTTTAGGTTTACCTACATATTTATTCTTCTGTACTTCATTCCTTTTTACATCACCAACGTCCCAACTGGGATCATTTTCCTTTTGGAATTTTGCCTGTCATTCTACTGCCTTTTGACTTCCATTGTTCCTGATGAGGAGTCAGTCTGATCTTAAGATTGGTCTCCTGTACTTGAAGAATTTTACTCCAGCTGCTTTCAACATTTTTTCTTTGGTTTTAGAACTATACCTAGATACATAGACTATTATAGTTGATGCGTGTAAGTAAGACTCTGTGCTTATCCTACTTAACATTCTTTCAGCTTGTTGAATCTGTGGTTTAATATTTTTCATCAAATGTGGGAGGTTTGGGAAGTTTTCAGCCATTTTATCTTTTTTTTTTTTTTTGAGATGGAGTTTCACTGTGTTGCTCAGGCTGGAGTACAATGGTGTGATCTTGGCTCACTGCAATCTCTGCCTCCTGGGTTCAAGTAATTCTCCTGCTTCAGCCTCCCAAGTAGCTGACATTACAGGCACCTACCACCATGCCTGGCTAACTTTTTTAAAAAAATTATTTAGTAGAGATGAGGTTTCACCATGTTGGCCAGGCTGGTGTCGAACTCCTTACCTCAGGTGATCCATCCACCTCAGCCTAGCCATTTTATCTTTAAATCATTTCCTGCCTTCCCCCGCCCCACCCCATCTCTGTCTTTCTTTTTCTTCTGGGGCTCATATTACATGTATGTTTGTATGTTTGACGCTGTCCACAGATCTGAGGTTCTGTTTTTCTTCAATCTTTTTTCCTCTGTATTTTTTAGAAATATACTTACTATCTTTAAGTTTACTGATCTTTTATTCTGTCTTCTCAAGCCTGCTGCTGAACCCACCTAGCGCATCTTTCTTTTCAGTTAGTGTACTTCTCAACTCCAGAATTTCCATTTTATATCACTTCTATTTGTTGTCATTGTCTTCATGGCTTTATTTAATTCTTCAAACACATATAATAGCTGCTTTGAAGACTTTGCCTGTGAAATCCAACATCTGTGTCAACTCAGTTTCCATTGATTGCTTTTTTTCTTCATCTGGGACGGTTGTTTCAATATCAAGGCATGCCTAGTAACTTTTGTTTGAAGACTAGACATGTTTGATCAAACATGGCAATTCTGGATTCTGTTTTATTTTTCTGAGGGTCATGAGTTTGTTTTTTAATAACTTGCCTGGACTTAAACTGTGAAATCTGTCTCTCTCATTGTGTGCAGCTAACCACTGATGTCTTTGCTCAGTTTTTTTTTTCTTTCTTTTTTTTTTCTTTCTCTCTCTCTCTCTCGCCTATTATTTTTGTTTTTGTTTTTTGGCCTGGCATCCTAGGAGTCACCCCTGAGTCTGCATGGTTTAGTGATCAGTCAATGATTTGGACAGAGGTTCTGTTCAAACACCTTGAGACTATAAGGTTCTGTTGCTTGCTGTGTGTGTAGGTTAGAGAATGAGCACAAAGTTGTAGCCAATTCTTAAGTCTCTCTTGGTTTTAGATTTACATGTGGCTCTTTCAGTCTTTCTGGCACATACGTCAATTTCCAGTTACTCAGGGATATGTGAGGAGCATATCTCAGTACTTCTTATTTCCTAGATTGCCCCATTGTCCAAATTTCTGATTTGACCACCTCTTGTTGTAACTGGGTACGAAACATTGAGCTGGAAAGATTGTGGATTTCCTTCATTTATTTCCATATTAGTCCACTGCTTTTCACTAATCTGTTGTCTGTTGTTTTTAAATTTTCTCTTGGCTTTGGTTTATTTAATGTTGTCTCCTGGAAATTTTTTAATGGAAAGCCAGGCATTGTATATAAAAAATTAGATAATTTTCATGCTCTGGCTGGTAGTATTTTCATCCATAAAGGTTTTCCTCTTGCTTTTGGCAGGCAGTTAGGGAGGAACAGATCACTTTTATCTAATCAGGAATCAAAACTGATTCAAGTCTGGTCTTTAGACTTTTTACAGATCAGCCCATTTCTAGTTTATCCCTACTCCAAAGGTCTGTTTTAGGTTCCACTTGAAAGCCTGCATTATTCATCAGGGTCCCTCCTCCTCGATGTGTGCTGAACTCAGTGTTTTCCCCCAATTCCGTTAAACTGCCTGAAGCTCTGCGCAGTATCTTAGCCTCTTGGCTGCTGATTTCTGTTACTCATGATTTGACAAATGCTTCAAGGATAAAACTGGTATCAAATGCTGAGCCTACTCTCTGTACTTACTTTTTCTTTGGGGTCCTGACTTCTCAAATTCTTGCTGCTTTTATAACTTTCAACGGACACACATAAGCACGCGCCTGCGCACACGTGCGCGCGCACACACACACACACACACACACACACACACACACACAAACACCACACAGAGTGTGGGAGTGCAAAACAGAATGCGGGAGTGCAGCAGAAAAAAACAAAAGACCTAGAAGATTCCATAACAGTTTCAGGAAAAAATGTGGGGATACACCTGTTGTCTTCAGAAACATCCTCTTTTGAGCCTCATTAAAACCTTCGAATTCCGGAGTGAGCAGTAAACTCTGGACCCAGACCCAACCCTCTAAACAACATTGAAAACTTTTGCTGCTTTAAAATTATACTAATAATGCCATCTATTTCCCTGGGTTGTTTTGATAATCAAATGAGAGCATCTTTCATCATAATTAACATATTTCGACATATACTTTGTACAGGCACTGGGTTAGATCTTCTGCTTATTTAATTCATTTTTTTAAACTTTATAATAGAGTGCTGAATAGATTAGCCGTCATAAAATTTGTTTTAGAATACTACTATTTAAAGAAGGGGTCCAAAAGCTTTTGAGGAGTGATTTTCTTTTAATTAAAAAATGGTTGTTCCAGCACCATTTGTTGAAAAGACTGTCTCCTCTCTGTAATGTAATATTGCCTTTGCTCCTTAGTCAAAGCTCTGTTGACTCTATTTATGTGGGTTTATTTCTGGGCTCTGTATTCTGTCTCATTGATCTAGTTTATTCTTTTGCCAGTCACGCTGTCTTGATCACAGTAGCTGTATCGTCAATCCTGGAGTCAGATAGTATCAATCTTCCAAGTTTGTTCTTCTTCAATATTGCGTTGGCTCTTCTAGGTCGTTTGCCTCTTCATATAAATTTTAGAATCAGTTTCTTGATATCCACAAAGGTTGCTACATTTTTTCATGTTTCCAAAAAATAAAAACAATATTTTGTGACGCATGAAAATTATGTGGAATTCAAACTTCAGTCACCATAAATAAATTTAATTTGTTTACATATTGTTCGTGGCTGCGTTCACACTACAGCAGCAGAGTTGAGTAGTTTCAGTAGAGACCATATGGTGAGTAAAATCTAAAATATTGACTATCTGGCCCTACACAGAAAAAGTCTGCTGGCCCTGGTCTAGACCTTGGGCATGTGGCTTACACTTAGCTTTTTGGTTACAAGCGTGGCTCATGGAGTCAGATGAGCCAGACTGCCTGTTTTCAAACCCCACCATCACCATTTGCTAGCAATGTCATATTTTTAAATTTTTATATATATATATATATATTTTTTTTTTTAGAGACAGATTCTCATTATGTTGCCCAGGCTGGTCTCAAATTCCTGAGATCAAGTAATCATTCCATCTCCGCTTCCCAAAGTGCTGGGATTATAGGCATGAGCCACTATGCCTTGCCACCTTTAAAAGGCCATTTAACCTTTTGGGGCCTCAGTTTTCTGTCTGTAAAGTGGAGATGATGGCATTTATCTCATAAAGTTGTCATGAGGATTAAATGAATTAGTTCACATAAGTGTTTAGAACAGTGCCTGGCACATAGAAACTGTATTTGTGTTGGCTACCATTTACATTTTTATCCTGGCTTAGAAAGAAAATTACCAAAATAGTCTCAAATCTCTGCCCTGCTAACTCCTCCATCCCACTCCCCCTGGAGTGATGATTACCTTAAAATCATCTTTTCAGAGACTGGTCACAGCTCCCTGTTGCTCATGGACTAGCCTGGCATTTGTGGCTCCCCAGCCTAGCTACCATCTGTCTGTGCAGCCTCATCCCCGCTGCCCACCACTTCCCTGGCCTCCAGTTACCCCTATGCCAGCCTTTTCCAGCATTTTGTGCTCGTCCACACCTCTATGCCTTCCCGTCATGTGGCCCTTTCTGCCCAGAAAGCTTGCTTCTGGGAATTTCAAAGGAATCGCTGAGATCTGGAGGCGAATTCCAGTCATCATTCCTTGTGCAAGCTCTAATGTGGAAATCGATGCCTGATCTCACAGGGAGCATACAATGGAAATATACTGTTGCTCCTCATGAAACTCTAGATAAATTATTTTCAGGGTCAAAAAAGTAAAGCTGCAGAAGAAGGCTGTGGTGGAAAAGAAATCAAGCCCTCTCGCCCAAGTCAGAATTCCTTTTGGCATTGCTAATGTTGTTTGGGGGTTTTTGTATCGCATGTCTTTATAAGGAGTATGTACCCTGGGCAGGCATTGGGTGGGGAGAAGTCAGAGGAAGTAAGGTACACTGACCTGTGATTAAATCTCATTATCATTGATGTATCATGGAACTATTGAAATAAGCATCACAATTATATAACAACATTAAAAATGCTCATGATACGTCAAAGGAAGTTTGCAGGATACAAATTTGCATGCACACAAATTATAACTGAATAAAACATGTGCCTGATTATGGTCATGAAAAAAATGAACAAACAAAATCACTTTTGATTGTAAAAGTAGTAGCATTGTGGGTGGTTTTTTCCCCTTTTTAAATTTAGGGTGCTGTTAATTTAAAACTACTATAGTTTGTGTAGTTAAAAAACATGGAAAAACTTATCTACATGTACACTTAAAATGAATTTAATTTATTGTAAGTCAATTATACTTTTAAAAAGTAAAAAATAGTAAATATTTTTAAAGACTGGCCAAAAGTAAGCTGGGAGAAGGTCAGTGTCTTTGCCATCTCCCTACCTGCCTTTTCTTCCCCTTATTCCTCATGTTCAGCAAGACCCCTCAATACAGCCCCTATCCGGGTACTTAGTACAGTCATGGCTGCTAGGAATCCTGTGATTAGCTCTTCTCCTAAAATCACATTACCCTTCAAACTATTTTATAACATCCTTTGCCTTCCCTGCTTTGTCTTGAATCTGCAACAACAATAACTATTTGTCTGACATTACTTTCTTTGTGGGTTCTACCCTTTGCTAAGGAGCCCAAAAAGCAATCTGTGATAATGTGCTTGGGCATGGTGTAATGTTATTGCCGACCCCTCCCAGGTAACACTTTTGCTTTTTAACCTGGGGATTCTGCCCTAAATAGTTGTGTTAATGGAAGCATGGTGTCCTACCCAATGGAGGGGATAGCTGGACAAATAGAATCTGGGCTTCCCTAACACAAGGGCCATTACTGAGCTGGGCACATAGATATGGCTGGGAGGAAGGGCATGAAAGCTACAAATTTGGGTGGGAGTTAATTCCAGCTAAATAACTTGAACATTTCTACCTTCTTTCAGGGATCCCTCAGATCCATACCTCTTTTGGAAAGAATACACTGGAAGGGCAGCTATGGCCAGAGGTAAGGGCTTTGTCTGGTGGGAGGTACGTGTATGTGGAGGGGAGAGGGAAGATTTTCCTTACAGTGGGTAAACCCAAGTTCTGGTGCAAGTTGACAGGCCCCTTCCTGAGGCCTTGAGAGAATGGGCTGGATGAACTCTTCCCCCATGGACAGCCGGGGTGTCCAGCAGAGTGTGTGTCCTGGAATTTGGAGCTTATCATCCCTGCAGACTGAATGGGCGGTTCCCAGAAGTGTCCAGAAGGAGTTATAAATGGGCTTGTTATCTCCGTGAAACTTGAAGCAGATGTTGGGAGTTATCTGAAGGAATCTGGGTGAGGTCTTCCCAGAACATCCATAACATAAGAGCTGAGAGTAAATGCTGTGGTTTCTTACTGTAATCAGTACTTCAAGAGAAACTGTGTCTTCTTGTGATGTCAGATGTCCTCAGTCACCTCATTTACTGCATGTTTTTCCCTGTTGGAGTATTTCCCCCCTTCCACTCTCAATTTTTTGGGGAAAAGACACAATCTCCCTTCCCAGAGCCTTCCATGGTATTCACAAAAGCAGAAGCTGCCCCGGACTCAGTACCAGCCGCTGAAGAGGTCCAGGTGGTCTTGAGGACCTGAGCACTGGTCACCAAGTCCTTCCTCCAGGCTCAGGACACTGGTGGGGACATGAGAGTCTCTCAGTTTCAAATGTACCCAGTTTTTGGCAACAAATAAACATAATGCCTCATATACTTACTTTTGTATAAGTTATCAAATTAAAAGATGAAAAGTAGATAAATGTAGCGTGGAATATAAAATATAGCATGGGGTTCATTGTTTTTTCTTTTTTAGTCAAGGTATCCTGAGTCTTTTCTTAATTACTTCTTCTCACTGGTAAAATATACACAGAAGTTATCATTTTAACCATGTTTGAGTGCACAATTCAGTAGCATTAAGTACTTTACATTACTGTGCCACCATCACCACCATCCATTTCTAGAATGTTCTCTCTTTTTTTTTTTTTTTTGAGACAGTGTCTTGCTCTGTTTGTTGCCCAGGCTAGAGGGCAGTGGCATGATCTCAGCTCATGGCAACCTTCGCCTCCCGGGTTCAAGCGATTCTTGTGCCTCAGCCTTCCAAGTAACTGGGATTACAGGCACACACCACCACTAATTTTTGTATTTTGTATTTTTAGTAGAGACAAGATTTCACCACGTTAGCCAGGCTGGTCTCAAACTCCTGATCTCAAGTGATCCTCCTGCCTCAGCCTCTGTGCTCAGCCCCATTTCCAGAACTTTCTCATTCTTCTTCATCATCTTTCTTCCCTCTCTACTCCAGTGTTCTGAGACATTCTTGCCACCTGTTAAAGTCATTGTCAATAGAGTTACATCCCCTTTTACCAGATGAACTGGGTATGGGGTTAGGAGAAAATGACTATGGGCATTTATTGTTTCTAGATTTTGAGCCTAGATAGAATGAGTACATGATCATTTCTATACCAAGTTTTCAGGATCTGCAATATTTCTATACAAGGCAGTTGATGTTTCTGATGTTTGTTTTCAGTTGCAGACCCTGAAGAATTCTCCATTCCCATGCAACCCAAATAAATTAGGAGTGAATATGCCTTCTGAATCAGGTATGTGACCCTTGGCCATAAGCAGGAAAAGCCTGGTATCTTCTCTCTGAAGTGGCCAGCAGAGGCTCTAACCCTATTCCTCTTGTACCTGTTGGCCCTTCAAGTCCCCCTCTTCCTTATCCTCAATCCCTGTGTGACAGATGAGTTCCCAGTCGTCTGTCATAATTCCATGGTGGCTTGCTTGGATGAGGGTAATCTCCAGGATCTTGCCTTCCTGTGGGTGGATGGTGTTGTGGGAACTCTGAGTTACAGCCACTCATGTGGCTTCTCTATTCTTGCAATGTAGCCCAATGGCAGCTCTGGACCTTTTTCCCCACAATGGCTGGTTTGTCTAATGACCCGGATGCTATGAATTCTCTTGAGTGGGCCTTCTTCCCTGGCTTTATCACATTGAGAGGCTGCATTACAGACCGTATTTAATAGATTTATGTTTGTACTATTCTGCCTTGACTGGGGTTTCCATTTAAGCATGCTATTCTTGCTGTTATATAGGGACTTCAGGTTGAAAAAGAAATTGATGCACTTTTAAGGAAATGTCATCTTTAGGTGGCTTACATGTAAATGATCCATAACATGACCAGGGAGTATGATCAGTGATTTCTAGGGAGACTTAATTGCTAAAAATGCCAGTGACTCCAGTGGGTCCAGGAGACTTCCTTGTATGGCATTTGCATACAGCTTGCATCTGGTGTGGATATGTGTTCACAGGCTTTGAATGCTATTCTCTGGTAATCTTCAAGCTTAAGTGATCCTTTTGGTAACCAGGTGGTTTTAATCTTAATGTCTTGTCCTCTCATTCATGGTGACCCAGAAATGCAGGGCTATGGCACAGAAGGAAGTGAGAGGCAGAATGGGGACCAGGTGAGGGGAAAATGAGGGCCATGAGTGACCTTCCATGGGTCACCTGTTTGGACAGCTCAAGTCCAGTTAACAGTGTGGTTCCCAGAGAGGAGCAAGTGTCTTTCTGGCAGGATTCCTAGGGTTCCCAGGCACTGCGTGGTCTTTGGCATTCCACTTCCATGGCCAACAGACTGTACCTCCGCAGCTGTCCAGGGGCTGGGGGATGTGAGTCTCCTCTCCCATAAGGTATCCTTGGCCGACATCATGAGGAATGTAGATCTGACATTCCTATATGGGTTCTTGTCTCCACAGTTCACTCTCTGAAGCCTTCTGATATTAAATTTGTGGCAGCCATTGGCAATCTGGAAATTGTGAGTATTTGAAGTAGCTTGGGGCAGGAGACAGAGTTTGGTACTGATGATCCTCTGAATGGGCTCCTGGTAACTGGGCAGAACGTTTCATTTTGGAAGAGTATATGTGAACTGGATAAATCCAGGAGGTTGAATCTTTATTTTTTACTTTATTTTATTCTATTTTATTTTTAATTTTTTTTTTTTTTTTTTGAGACAGAGTCTCACTCTGTCGCCCAGGCTGGAGTGTAATGGCACAACCTTGGCTGACCGCAGCCTCTGTCTACTGGGTTCAAGTGATTCTCCTGCCTCAGCCTCCTGAGTAGCTGGGATTACAAGCATGCGCCACCACGCCCAGCTAATTTTGTATTTTTAGTAGAGATGGGATTTCTCCATGTTGGTCAGGCTGGTCTTGAACTCCCAACCTCAGGTAATCTGCCCACCTTCGCCTCCCAAAGTGCTGGGATTACAGGCGTGAGCCACCGCCCCCAGCAGAATCTTTTTATTTTTTTACAATAAAAGGAATGCCTCTCTTTACATCAAGGTGAGGAAACTTTTGGAGTTTCCCATTAATAAATTAAATCCATTAATACATTAAATCAAAGATCATACAGAATTTTAAAAGTAATCTTTTAAATTTTTAAAGAAATTTTCTTACCTGCTTTGTAAATTTTTAAAAATACACCGATCTTTGTAAATAACTTTAAATTTTGTTTGCAATTGTGGTAAATACATAGAACACAAAATTTACCATCTGTAAGTGTATAGTTCACTAGTGTTAAATATATTCACGTTATTGTGCAACTGATCTCCAGAACTTTTTCATTTTGTGAAAGTGAAACACTCTGCCCATGAAATAACATCTCATTCTCCTCTTCTCAGAGCCCCCAGCAACTACCATTCTACTTTCCTTCTCTGTTTTGGCAGTTCCAGGTACCTCATATAAGTGAAACTGGCCAGGTGTGGTGGCTGATACCTGTAATCCCAGAGCTTTGGGAGGCTGAAGTGGGCAAATCACTTGAGGTCAGGAGTTTGGAACCAGCCTGGTCAACATGGTGAAACCCCATCTTTACTAAAAGTACAAAAAAATTAGCCGGGCATGGTGGTGGGCACCTGTAATCCCAGCTACTCGGGAGGCTGAGCCAGGAGATTCGCTTGAATCCAGGAGGCAGAGGTTGCAGTGAGCCGAGATCATGCCATTGCACTCCAGCCTGGGCAACAAGAGCAAAACTCCATCTAAAAAAAAAAAAAAAAGAAATCATATACTTATGTTTCATATAAGTGAAATCATACAGTATTTGTCTTTTTGTGACTGGCTTCACTTAGCATAATGTCCTCAGGGTTCATCCATGTGCCAGATTCCCCTTCCTTTCTTAAGGATGAATGATGTTTGCGTGTACATCTGTATCGGATTTCATGTATTCATTCATCTGTCAATGGACCCTTGGGCTGCTTCCACCTCTTGGCTATTGCAAACAATGCTGCTGTGAACTTGTGTGTACAAATATTTGTGCGAGTCCCTGCTTTCATTTCTTTTGGATATATACACCCAGACGTGGGATTGCTGGACCATACAGTAGCTCTATTTTTTAAACTTTTTGAGAAATCACCACGCTATTTTCCATAGTGACTGCACTATTTTGCATTCCCAGCAACTGTGCACAAGGGTTCTAATTTCTCCACATCCTCACCGATGCCTGTTTTCTGGGGTTAGTTGGTTGTGGTTGGCTGGTTTTTAATAGTAGGCATCCTAATGGGCGTGAGGTGATGTCTCATGGTGGTTTGGATTTGCATTTCCCTGATGATTAGTATGTTGAGCATCTTTTCATATGTTTGTTGTTAATAAATTCTAAGTGGTATATTTTATATGGTCAAATAAGGGAGAAAGAAAGAAATAGAAATAGACAAAAAGAGAAAGGGACGAACAGAGAAAGAGGGATCTGGAGAGCAGAAGGTTGGAGAGCAGAGGAGAATGTCAACATTGCCCCACAGCCCCTCTCCTGGTCTTAGCAAAGCTCCACAGCCTTACTGCCCCCAATCTCGGCAGCCCCAGCTGGACAGAGCACTTCCTTATCAGTCTCCACCCTGCCCAGAGCCCTACTGCACCTCCCACGCCTGAACCAGGATACTCTCCTTGCTCCCCCAGAGTCCCCTTCCATCCCCTTCCCATGATTCCTTCCCAGCGTACTCCACTATCCCTGCAGCAGCCTGCACTCCCTGCAACCTCAGCCCCTTCCCCTTGTAGCTGCAAACCCCAGCCCACCACTCCCTGCACAATGCCGATCCACTCAGTGTTCCCAGAGACCCTGGACCTGTCTTCCACCTTCCCTTCTTCTCAAATAACCAGTTGCTATCTCTCTGGAACTTGCCTTGGACTCCCTGCCTAGACAGTGCTGGCCTCACCACATTCATCGATGCCACCTCTGCTTGAGCACTGAATAAAGCTGGCCAGACCCAGAACCTTTCCCTGATCACAGTTGTAAATGGTGGGAATGGGCATAGCAGGAAGAAGGGTGAGGAGATGGTGGTGTGTAGAGGTGTAGACTGAACCTTAGGAAACCAACTGTGGGCCCACTGGAAGCAGGCAGAGCTCCCCACCCGCATTCTTTTTTATCGATGCTGGTGGCTTTTAAATTGCACTTGTGACTGTGGTGTTGGTCAGGGTGAGGGTGGAGGGTTACCCTTGATAAGAGAGGTGAAATCAGACATGGAAATAAGTGAGAAAAGAGGTTCCATGTACTAGATAGCAGGCTGACTTTGCTACACCTGTGTGTCTGCACACACTGATATTTACATCCCAGAGCCCCGGATATGGAACACACTTGCCACAGGACTCTCAGGTCCTCCTGCCCGGGGCAGGGAAATCTCCACCCAGCCCTGGTCTCTAACTTTAAGCCCATCAGCCCGTGCACCCCTTGGTCTCATCTCGGAAAGAGCTGTTTGTCCATGAATTATTCAGATCTGGCAGTTCCTGCTGTCACTCGGCTCCCGCTTCTCGGGAGCATGGCTCCATCAGGATAATCTCCCAGCCCCAGAATCATTGTCTGTGCACAAATGGGTGCCTCCACCTTCAGGATAAAACCTGAAAGCATAATTCCTTGCAAGCCTTTTTCCTCTGTCTGTCCTGAGGGAGAGATGGCCATCACGAACTTACCTGGGATGTGTATTTTAAAAGCTAAACCAGGGCAAAATAATGGAAGACAGTGAATTTAAAAAGACAAAAATCCATAGTGCTGACACCTCTGCCTTGAGTGTCTGGAGCATTCTGTAACTAAGGTATAAGCCCTTCTTTGGGACTACAACTAGCACTTGCTTAATTGCTATAGACCCCCTTTTCCTTGTAGAACTTCAAAAATCAGTTACGTAAATGTTTGTAGAAGTTCTGCAATAACACTTGTGACACATGTTCAATGTAAGAAAAAACAAAACAGATGTATGCACAGTAGAAGACCCTGTTCACATCTTTAATTCCTCTACCTCAAACACACGCTCGTGCACACACATATATACATTCTCATTCATTCTCCAACGTACAGCAATACGTAGGGAAACAGGGTATATATAAAACCTAACTCGGATCATACTGCAATATCCTATCTTGCCAAGGAGGTTACAATTCACTCTATCAAATTCGTTGAGGGTAGAGCCTGTGTCTTACTTAGCTTTGCAGCCCGAGGGTCTCAGTAACTGCCATAAGGCAGGCATTCAGCGCACAAACAGTGTGAAGGGAAGGTGCTGGGAGTGGGCACAATGGGGACGTGGAGTTTGCTGGGTTAGCCGCAGCCTCACCTCTCTGTGGCTGCCCTCTGAGCCTTTCCCCCAACCCCCTCTCCTGGCCTCTTTCCTCTTATTCTCTCCCCTTTCCTCCCAATATCTCTCTTTACCACCCTCTCCTCCAATCAAGTTCATCTAGCGGGGAGGGGTAATCTATCAATTAATTACCAGAAACAAATTGATGGTCCTAAGTGATGCTTTGTCTTTAATTGAATCAGCTGCCAACATTGAAATCAGACTTCAAATAAATATTCACATTTCCAGCTCCTCTTGAAAAATGACTCTTGGAGGGGGGTGCCCCCTTTGCTTGGGCTCAGGCTGTCCAGTTTGCCACAGCCCCAGGAGGCCTGCTCCCCTCATTACCTAACCTGTCGGGTGTCTTTTTTACTAATCCCTGACTTCCATCTTAGTGTGATTTTTGTTTGTCTCCTTGGGAGATTTAGCTTCTCTGTCTTATTGAGGAGCAAAGGACGCCATCTCCAATTGGTGAGATTTCCCGGTCAGCCTGCCCTGCCTGGAGAGCTGCAGAGACCTGACCCAGGTCTATAGGCGGGTGCTTGGTGTGGCTGGGTGTTCAGGACAGATGGACCATTTAGAGGGAAGTGGTGCAGGCTGGAGTAGGTGATGTGGTGTAGCTGTCTGCCTGTCACCACCACACCCAGAGATACTGTCTTCTAGGAATTTTGAGAGAGAAAATTCACATCAGAAACTGAAAGTAATACAACCAAGAAGAGCTAAGATTTGTGAGTGTTTTGTATGTCCTGGGCACGATTCCAAGCTTTCTGGGAGCTTGCGAAAGGCCTTGATTCCCAGGCGAGTTACCACAGTCTCAAATCTACTCCTAGACTTAGGAACTTCAGCAGAGAGCTCAAGTCCTGTGTTGCCCAGCATTTTACCAAGGGGGAAATCGGAAACTTATCTTGTTCATTCCAAACATATGGATTCAACATATATTTGTTGAATACTTACAACATGCCCAGGCACTGTTCTAGGTCCGAGGATCATAGTCAAGTACAAAATGGACACATTCCTGCCTTCACGACTCTTATGTCCAGTGGGGGGAGAGTTAAATAAACTCTACATTTTGGAGGGTCATAATAAAACAATCCTTTGTTTCTATGGAGACAGTTAATGACTTTAGGGGCCATTGAAATCTAAGTGGAGGAAAACCTTTCACACCTTCTACCGCTCCAAGGTCTGACAAACATGCTGCAGAGGGAGCCAAGCATTTTTCCTCCCTGCAGAAGGAGCTTCATCTTTCTCTGTAGGTTAGGGTCTCATTCTATGGCCCAGGCTGCAGTGCAATGGCGCCATCTTGGTTCACTGCAACCTCTGCCTCCCGGGTTCAAGCAATTCTCCTGCTTCAGCCTCCCGAGTAGCTGGGATTACAGGCGCATGCCACCACACCTGGCTAATTTTTATATTTTTTAGTAGAGATGGGGTTTTGTCATATTGGCCAGGCTGGTCTTGAACTCCTGACCTCAAGTGATCCTCCTGCCCAAAGTGTTGGGATTACAGGCGTGAGCCATGGAGCCTGGGCTTGTAGGTTCCCTCTTATTGGCAGGAGGGGGAGTTCTGACTGGCAGCTTGGGGCCTAACTAGAAGAAGCTCTGCCACCTCCCTTGGCTGGGTGTTAACACTGGGTATCTTTTCCAGCCTCCAGACCCAGGGACGGGCGATCTGGAGAAGCAAGAATGGTAACTATCCTGAAAACACAGAACAGAAAGGAGCCCCAGAAAGGGAGATGCTCCCATCTAATCTTGCCTTATTGATGGGAAAGATTCAGGGCCAGGGAGGCTCAGTGCCTTGCCCAAGGCTGCCGTCTGAGAAGGTGGCAGACAAGCTCCCAGAAGCCAGCATCCTGCCTCCTGGTCCAACCCTTCCTCTGCCTGAGAACCCCAGTGGGTCCTTGGGGTGAATGAGGAGAAGTGGGAAAGGCTAATAGAGGGAGTTCTTATTTCTCCCCACAAGCTCTCCTTGCTCTGCACTTGGGGAACCGTGCAGGGTTGGGGCCAGGCTCAGTCTCATTCTACCGTGGGGTCTGCTTCCCCTTCCAGCTTCCGGCCAGATGAGAGCAGGTTGGAGGGCAGAGGAGGATCCAGAGAGCTGTTTTCCCCATTTTGGCTACTCCATGGCCACTTGAGGTGTGCCTTTAACCCCCAGGAGGATAATCCCAAAACCAGAGCAAGACTAGGCCAAAGACTGCTGTGAAATAGACCACAACCAAGGGGAAGGGCTGTTGGCAGGTGACAAACACAGCCTGACACTCACATGCCTGCTTCTACCTGCAGGACTGAAGAAAGGCCACAGCAGGTGTGCATGGAAGTGATGACAGGTGAGTTCTGGTTTTCATGGCTGGATTTCAGAGTGCCTCTCTCCCTCCCAACAAGCAGCATCCTCTCTAATAAAGAGAATGGACTCCACCAGCCACTTTACCACTGGAGCCCAGGAGAAAGAAGAGGGTATTCTGAGAGGACAGATAAGGAAGCCAGGATATGAAAAGTTACATATCCTGAATAGGTTGGGGGGGGGGGGGTTGTGAGAAATGTGAGAAATGTATCCAGGGTCTCCGGGCAAACGGAAGCCAGTGGGTATTGGGTTAAGATTGGGGAACCTAGGAGAGGGATTAGGGGCCAGCTGGAATGGGTATCTGGGCCAGAATCCTGAGGTTCCTGCCCACCCAGACCCAGGGCTAGACTTCATCCAGGGAAAATGCCCATAGTTCACTCCTCTCACCCAAGGAGAGGACCCAGCCAAATTTTCAGTCTGTTTTATCCTGTAATATTTCCCTTGCTTGTAAAATACAAGACTTCAGTTGGGTTCAGGCAAACGAAATGAAAAAAAAAAAAAAAAAAGTCAACTATAATCACCTATCTCGAGATAATTATCGTTAGCATTTTGGCCTTTTGATTTACATATGTGCATGTGAATATACTATCATAATTTAGTTTTTTGAAAATGTAATATCAGAGATTCCTTATGATTCTATTAAGTCATCCTGAAGTTAAGTCCTTTAATGGCAGCTGGGTCAGCCTAGTGGGATGTTAGTCTCCTATGCTTGGTGCTCATAAATCAAGAATAAGGGAAACCACTTTGCCGTCCATATTAGAGCGAGAAGACATAGATTACAGCGCAAGCACTCTGCTGAGCTGATGCTCCCGGGGAGTAACGAACAAGTGAGGCAGCTAGTGCCCTGTCCGTTCAGCCAGTGAATTGAAAGGAGGGGCCCATGAATTGTTAGGTTCCCTGGGAAGCACAGGGATGAACAGGATGCTGGCCCTACCTTCAGAACTCATAGTCCAGCAGGGAAGGTTGGGCTTGGCGGTTCAGCCCGCCCGGATCTGATTGACAGGTGAGAGGATGTTGGTGGCCAAAGCAGTAGGCAGGAGGATCCCCTTGGAGAGAATCAAAGGGTTCTGGAAGAGGAGGCCCACTACCAACTCCGTGGCTATCACGGCTGTGCCTTGGCTTGGCCCTGTTTATCTTGAAGTGGTAGGAAAAAAGAAGCGGCATGTTTGGGGGGGTGTCTGGGAAGATAGGATATAGTTTAGACCCTCAAGCCACAAATGCAGATGCTGCTTTGCCTAGTTTCTGAATTCGTCTCAAGGTTTCCTCCCAAATTGCCCTGCAATGAGTCTGAGTGCTTCTCTCTAAGCAGAGCAGCCAGGAGTCCCAGCTGGTCAGAGGTCCTGCAGAAAGCAGGTGTGAGGGCAGATCTCGCTTCTGAAGCCCTCCAAGGCAGGCCTTACTCCAGCATACTCAGTGGGGAAGGAGGAAGGAGTGGAGACCACAGCTGCAAGCTCAGCTGGGTGGCTGAGCCAGCAGGAGGAGCAGGTCTTCCCAGAAGAAAGTGCTCTAGGGACATCCAGGCCTGTGCTGTGCAGTGTGGGTTGGGGCTGGCTCGGACTCAGCCTACCTGACCGTCAATCTCAGAACTTTAGAGGTCTCCTGACGTTTGAGATCTCCAAACGTAGCCATGCCCTCGCCCACCATGGCCATTTTGCAGGTAGGAAAGCCAAGTGTCAGGGAGGTAAATGGACTTTCCTGAGGCTATGTGCTCAGTAAGTGGCACGGTCCCTGTGAACCCAGGTGGTCCAACCCCACGGGCTGTGCCCTTTGTTCTCACCCTAGTGCTGCCAGGGAACTCGGAGGCAGCAAGGACAGACCAAGTATGGCAGACTTAAAACAAAATGACCAACAAATTTACAGATGCAAAGTCATGTTTGATCACAGAGCACTGACACAGGTACCTTTCTTTCAGAAAGCAATCTCTTTCAGACCTACCACCAAATATTTGTGTTTTGTCATTGATCCTTACAGACTATCTTCAGATGAGGGAGCAAGAGTACCCCTCACCCATGTACATGTTCATGCTGTCCCGATAAACCTGAACCCAGCTCAGAACTTTCCCCGCTTTCCCACCACAAGCGGAAATGGGTTTCTTTGTAAGCCAATCAGGGGTTAGAGAATGAAGTTCATTATTTTGGATTAAGGATGGGGAAAACGGAATCACACACGAGTTAGGAGGCTGCCCAAGGTTGCAAAGTCGAGTGACCAGTCCCCTGACTTCCAGGCCAGTTCTCCCACCCGCACCCTGCCTGCTGCCTGCACAGTGTCAGTCTCCTTCACAGGGAGCCCCTTTAATGCCGCCTTCTGGATCCTGCTCCCATGAAGCCCTGAGGCACTTCTGGATGGGGCAAAAAGAAAGGGGAGTCGGGTGGAGGAGTGGAGGCATCTCCCTTCCATGACACTCTCTCCCTGCTCTGCCCTCTTCCCTCTCAGGAGCAAGACACAACTTAACTGCTCCTGACAGCACTATTTTTAGCGGTCCTCTGGCTGTCAGCTCTGGGACGTGTTCTCTGCATATTCCCTGGAGCTTTCCCACCCTGCTGTCACTCTCAGGAGGAGGGAGGGGGGCTGGAAGGCAGCCTGAGTCCCTGTCCCAGCATCACTTGCTCTAATGAGGCAGTAGCACATGGCAGTGAAAAGCCTCAGTGTCCCAGAACTCTGGTTCAAACCCCAGCAACCTCAGTTAGCTGTGAGACCCTGGCCAGCTCGCTGGATTTTTCTGTCTCAGTTTCCCTTTCTCTAACTTGGAGATCATATTGCCATGTGTTTGCTACTGAGGATTAAGTGAGATAATGCATGTAAAGTGCTTAGCACTGGGCCTGGCCCAGCACTTTACAGAGGTTCATTTTTAGCTCCTTCACTTCCAGAGGACTGCTCCAGAGGTACAGATAGCCTCACAGCCCCAGGCAGGGTGTGAGGAAGGACCATGCCTTGGAATAGGGGCAGCAACCCTGGCAGCTCACTCTAGAGGAAGAGGGTCAGTCTTTTTTTTTTTTTTTAATTATTATTTTTGAAATGGGGTCTTGCTCTGTTGCCCAGGCTAGAGTGCAGTGGCACAAACACAGCTCACTGCAGTCTTGACCTCCTGGACTCAAGCGATCCTCCTGCCTCAGCTACCCAAGTGGCTATGACCACAGGTGAGCACCACCACACCAGGCTATTTTTGTTTTCATAGAGACAGCGTTTTGCTATGTTGCCGTGACTGGTCTCAAACTCTAGGGCTCAAGTGATCCTCCTGCCTCAGCCTCCCAAGGTACTGAGATTATAGGCATGAGCCACCACTTCCGACAGTAGGTAGGTCAGTCTTTAGAGGTGACCTTCAGCTGGTGAAGGCCAGGGCCTCAAACCAGGTCTCTCTTTAGTCCTTTCAGACATCATCAGACATTTCAATCCTTCCGTTCCAATGCCTGTGTGCCACACTGGAAAGACAGTCGTACCCCACGATGGTGCCGACGGTGCTGAGTAAGTTCCCTTTCTGTCTCTCTCTGGGGTATGTATTCCTACTGGTCTCAACATATAGGCGGGAAGATTTGGGGGGCTGGCAAAGTCGAAGAGGCTTAAAAATAGAAGTATTTAAGTCAAAGCCCAAAAGCCTCCTCAAACTGATTTCAGTCTGCCTGATGAACCTTATTTTGAAAAGCAGGTCAGTGCCCACTCTTCAGGAGCCAGGGGTGGGTCAAGCTCACAGACTGGCACCTGAGCTATGGCAAGGGGCAAGCTTCCAGCCCTTGACAAAATAACATTTAGCTGATTTTCCTCTCTGTTTCCCTCCCTCTGCACAGAGACTTGTGGATTCAGGCTCAAGAACTGGTGAGAAACATGAAAGAGAACCTGGTAAGCATCCATCCAACTCTGGCATGGCTGGGCTGCCTGGGTTTGCTGCAAGGCGGGCGGATCAAAGTGATAATGGCCCTGGTACCATTTTACCATGAACTCAGCGACTAGTGTGGCCTGGATTCTTTAAAAAATGTCTTTGCCATTCTCTGGTGGTCATTAAAGGAGAGGACCAATTCTTTTTCATTGTTAATTTTTATCCATCTCTTTATTTATTTATTTTGAGACCAGTTATGAGACTGGCTAATTTTTATATTTTTGATAGAGACGGGGTTTTGCCATGTTGCCCAGGCTGATCTCAAACTCCTGGGCTCAAGCAATCTGCCTGCCTCGGCCTCCTAAAGTGCTGAGATTACAGGGTGAGTCATAATGCTCAGCCAAAAGGACCAATCCTGTTCAGAATGGTTTTCCATGTGGTCCTGCTGAAAGTCAACAGATGGACTAAACGACTTCTCCCAAAGGGAGGTGGTGGCTAGCTTCAGTTCCAGGTGAGACTGGTTTGAGTTTGAGTCTTGAATTCTCTACCTATTAACTGTATGATGTTGGGTGAGGCACTTACCTCCGTAAACCTCAGTTTTCCTGTTCATGAAATGGGATGATAAAAGAGCTGCAGTGTAGGGTTTTGGGAGCATTAAACGAGATATTGGATGTGCCTGGCACAGACTCAATACATAATATAAAAGCCTGTAGCTTGCATTGTTATTGTAGTGGTGATTGCTGTTACTAATAATTACCATATTAATTTTAGTTCTGAGGGTGGAGGCCTCTGTCACAGACATGCTGGGAGCCTTGGTACCACTCTCCTAACAGTTCTTAAACTATTTACTCAATAACCTATGTAAGTTTGTAATAAGCATCGTTTGATCTTTTGCACTGCCCTTATGGGCAAGTATCAAACCAAGGCAAGCCTTGCTAGCAAACTGTATCTAAGCACTGAGCCTGGACTGCTGGAACCAAGGGAAGCTGCTGTTTCAGCCAGCCATGCATACATTAAAGAGTTCAGGAAGTGAAGTGAAGGTCATTCCAAGGCATATGAGGACAGGGACTAGAGCAGGAGCTACACCATAAAGTTTGTTTTCCCGAACAGGAGAATTCCAGAATTTCTGAAATAATCATTATTCTGTAAAATAGAGAAGAGATCCTGCGTCTAACCCTGTAATTTTCCAGATGTGGAAATGGAAGTTCCCAGAAGTAATGTGACCTGTGCAAGTTCACACAGCTAGTTAGAGCCAAAACCTAAAGTGCCTGCTTCATAGTCCAGTGTTCCTCAACTACACCGTGCTGCCTCTTAAGAAACCAGTTTGTTTCCTGGTTACACAAGAAATGCATGTTCATTACTGAAAAAATCAGAAAACACAGATAAGCAAAAAGTAAAACCATCCTTAATCCTAATAACCCAAAGCTAATTATGGTTAATAACTTGGTGTATATTACCTTCCATATTTTTTCCTAGCATATATATCTTTATATATTTTATAAAACAGGGATGTTACTGGATAAAGATGCTTTTTTTTTTTTAATGAGATCGAGTTTTGCTCTTGTTGTCCAAGCTGGAGTGCAGTGGTGCGATCTCGGCTCACCACAACTTCCGCTTCCCAGGTTCAAGCGATTGTTCTGCCTCAGCCTCCCGAGTAGCTGGGATTACAGGCGTGTGCTACCACGCTCGGCTAATTTTGTATTTTTAGTAGAGACAGGGTTTCTCCATGTTGGTCAGGCTGGTCTCGAACTCCCAACCTCAGGTGATCCACCCACCTCGGCCTCCCAAAGTGCTGGGATTACAGGCATGAACCACTGCACCCAGCCAAAGATGCTTTTTATAACCTACTTTTCTCAATAGATTAGTTCCCATGATAATGACATTTTTCAGCATCATTTTAAAAGCGACATAGTGTTTCATCTCATGAGTATTCCACAGTTTACACAGCAATCCCCTGTTTTGGACATTTGTGTTGTTTCCAGTTTTTCCTTCTTATGCATAAGGCTTCATCATTGTAGCTGAATCATTCACGTATCCTTGTTTCCTTAAACTATCTTTGGGGAAATGAAATAATTAGATCAAAAGGTGTGTCTTTTAATTTAAAAAAAGTTTTGGATATATTTTATCAACCTAGAGCAGTTATACCACTTTAAACTCCTGCCGTATACTACTATCGAAAAAAAATTCCTACATGGGTTTTTCAGGGATGGTTATATGAAATGGAAAGACATGAAAACAAAGACATTATTTTGGTTCAAGGTCTTGCCACAATCTCCTTTTCATGCTGTTGCCCTTTTCTTCAGCAACTTGATTTTCAACTTGACTGGAAGCTCATCAATGTGTTCTTCAGTAATGCAAGCCAGTGTTACCTGTGCCCCTCTGCTCAACAGGTAAATGGCAGCCTTGGGGACTGAGGGATTGCAGATGCTGGGGATGGAGAGGGAGTGAACCAAACCTGCCTGATTACCTGATCCCCAGCTATCAGGGTGGGGCTAATGCCACCTATTTTAGAACATGGATGGATGGATGGGCAGACAGACAGACAGTCAGATACTCAAAGAAAAATGCTTGAACAGGCATTTTGTGAGTTTTATTGCTTCAATTTTTTTATTGTGATAAAATACACATAAAGACCATCTTAATCATTTTAAGTGTACAGTTTAGTGACATTAGATAATTCATAATGTTGTACATATTACATGCATTCATAACTGTCACAAGGAACAGGTGTTTTTTACTTACCATCTCTCATATCAGGAAAAGGAAGTAGAGGCATAGATAAGTTGAGTCAACAGTCATTCCGCAACTGAGAAAATTAGTGTTCTAGTTGGTTAAAAACTATCTTGCCTCTTAATTCTGATTTCATGTAAGTTCTGAATTTAAGAAATAAAGCAGGGTGCATACCATCCTCACTCCTTGGCCCATGAATTCTATTTGTAGTGGGAAGGCTGCTGTTTATTGAAGTAGACTGTATCTTCCAAGTGCCTTGGCTTTTCTAGAAACAGGACATGAAACATGTGATCTCATTTATTATTTATGGAGGTGAATATCTATGACTTAAGTCTTTACTGAAGATCATTCAGATTAGGATCAGTTGAAAGTGTAAGGGATGGTTTAGAAATCTAAGCTATGGTAAAATAAATGGCACCTGGACTCTTCTTCAGGATCCTGAAGCCTGGCTGCTACCATGCTGGCCCTGCCACTTATGGGATCAGCTTGTCCCCTTCGCCACCCTCCAGGCCAGGGCACAGGCATGGTGGAGCTTCTGGAGGTGGTGGTTTCTTTTCTGTGCCTCTCTCCTACAATAGATACTCTTGCCTTCCTTCAAGTGCCCCACACTCCCACTGACTCCTGGCTCACCATCAAAACTCCCCTTCCTTTAGTAATGTCAAGCCTTGGGAGAATGTTGATGGAAATCCACCTTCCTGACTAGCTCTCGTTGGCCGATATTCCTACAGCCTTTCTGGGTTTCCAGCATATAGATAATGAAGATTTATTGTTCCAGTTTACCCTCTGTGTTCTCCAGTGCCAAGTGAAATTTACATGCCTCGTTTTTTCTCTGCACAGCCCCCCTTTTTGATCATTATGCATTACTTCATGAATGTATGCATTCATGCATTGACATGTTCAAGCATTTAGACATTGGTGCATTCTTCTGTATACTCATTAATTCAGGACATTAACTCATGCATTTATGCAGTCATGCACTGAAGTGTTCAAACATTTAGACATTGCTGCATTCTTCCATGTATTCACTAATGGAATCATTCATCCATAAGTTATATTCATGTATAAATTCATTTTCTCATCTTACACGCAGACACACGCTATTGTATTTGTGATTAGTTTGTTCATGCTAGCATTTTTTAATGTATGAATCCATTTATGAATACTTAGACTCATTGATGATTTTCCATGTACTTTGTCTTGTGTTTAAACATTCCTACATAAATTCTTGCATGCTTTCATGTATTTATACCTTCAAGCATTCTCAAATACATGTTGTATTCTTGTGCACATGTATTCATCTACATATTATCTATTTGTATTTTTAGTTATGCAAGCAGTACACAAATATTTTCCTTCTAGAAACTAAAACATCAGTTAAAGCTAAAATACGTATCCTTTTGGCCACCTCCCTAATCCTCTCTCTCTTTTTCTTTGCAAACCTCTTACATATCTATAAATCCAAGCATTATTTTGCATGCATGTATGTATGAGAGAGATTTAATATAAATAATGTTGTGTGTACTACTGAAAACAATTTTTTTCACTAACCAAGTATTATTGAAATCTAGTCATGTTGATACATATGGAATGAGTTTATCTCTCTTACATGAGTATTTTGTTGTGTAATGTTACTACATTTTATTTCACCGTTTTCCTATGCTGATGGCAATTTAGGTATTTCTAGTTTTTCACTATTATAAACAATGCTGCAATAAACAGTCTTGCTCATTTACTTGACTATGTGGAAGAGTTTTCCTAAATACAGTGATTTTTGTGGACTGAAGTACATTAGTGAGTCAAAAAATTAGTTTAAAGGATTGCAACCAACATTGTAAAAAAAAAAAAAAAAAAGAGAGAGAATAAAATATTTGAGTTTATTGCATATAGTGAGGTAAGTAAAAATTCATGAGATTTTTGCATCATTTCTATATGGGTACTTATACTGGATTGGGATGTAAAACGTATCTCACACTGTGGGTCAAGATAAAAACAATCTCAAGAGCCGGGCGTGGTGGTTCACGCCCGTAATCCCAGCACTTTTAGAAGCCGAGGCGGGTGGATCACAAGGTTAGGAGTTTAAGACCAGCCTGGCCAATATGGTGAAACCCTGTCTCTACTAAAAAATACAAAAATTAGCCGGGCGTGGTGGCGGGCGCCTGTAGTCTCAGCTACTTGGGAGGCTGAGGCAGGAGGATTGCTTGAACCCAGGAGGCAGAGGTGGCAGTGAGCCAAGATTGTGCCACTGTACTCCAATCTGCGTGACAGAGACTCCATCTCAAAAAAAAAAAAAAAAAAAAAAACAAGAAAAAAACAGTCTCAAGAAAAGCACCTGGAGTAGATTCCTACGCCAGTCTTTAGGTGCACACATTCTGGGTTTTAATAGGCTCTGCCTAATTGCCCTCCAAAGTGGCTGAACTCTCATATTTCCACTAATGGCAGTGAGCGCCTATTCTCTACAACCTTCCCAATGCTTGTTCTCAGACTTAATGATTTTTGTCAACATGAGAAATTCCTGCAAGATCTAGTCATATTGATTACATACGAATTGAGTTTATTCACACTTAGAAGCTAGCATTTTTTTTTTCCCTTTTTTTTTTTTTTTTTTTTTTTGAGATGGAGTTTACTCTGTCACCAGGCTGGAGTGCAGTGGCGCAATCTCTGCTCACTGCAATCACCAGCTCCCAGGTTCACGCCATTCTCCTGCCTCAGCCTCCTGAGTAGCTGGGACTACAGGTACCCGCCACCATGCCTGGCTAATTTTTTTGTACTTTTTTGGTAGAGATGGGGTTTCACCGTGTTAGCCAGGATGGTCCCGATCTCCTGACCTTGTGACCCGCCCGCCTGGACTTCCCAAAGTGTTGGGATTACAGGCGTGAGCCACCGTGCCCAGCCAGCTCACACTTTTAATTGGTTCAAAACATGTGACAAAAGTAATCATGCCTCCTCATTTTTAAACAGCTGTAAACCAATAACTTGATGTCCATAAATTTAGCTAATTATAGCAACACCTGCCAGCATCAACTCAAATTCCCTCTTTATTCTATTTCTTCTTCCATCTTGATTTTTCCTGTCGTACAAAAACCACCAAGGCTTTGATGCCTGGAATAAATCTCACCTCCACTTCCACTTCCCCCAGAGGCCCTATGGCTCCTAGGCCTGGCTCCTTTGGCCTCCTGGCCAGGCCTACTGGTGCTGCCCTTCTCACAGCCCAGACCCACACTCACCTCCTAGTGGTACCTCTGGCCACACCTCCCTGTTTAAGCTAATCCTGTGCTATAGCTCAGCATCTTTGTTTGAGAAGTTCTTACGTGGCATTTTTATTTTTCTCAAAGCACATCTCAGGTATAAGCTCTCCCTTGGTGGTTGTGAAAATGTGCTCTGTAGATGGCTGGGCATGGTGGCTCATGCCTGTAATCTCAGAACTTTGGGAGGCCAAGGCAGGTGGATCACTTAAGTTTAGGAGTTCGAGACCAGCCTGGCCAATGTGGTGGTCTCTACCAAAAATACAAAAATTCGCTGGGTGTGGTGGCGCACGCCTATAGTCCCAGCTACTCGGGAGGCTGAGACAGGAGAATCACTTGAACCCAGGAAGCGGAGGCTGCTGTGAGCTGAGATCATGCCACTGCACTCCAGCCTGAGCAACAGAGTGAGACTCTGTCTTTAAAAAAAAAAAAAAAAAAAATTGCTCTGTAGAGACACAGGGGCCACTGGAGATCCTTCTGTGGGCAAATGCTGAGAAAGTGGGCACCGGCTGCCACCTGACCTTACAGAGCATGTGCCAAGGTTTTCCTGAAAGTTCCCACGAGAAAAACACATTTTACCATTAAGAGGAAATGTTGAGCTACTGTCCTGCCCCAGTTTAGGACCTGGAATTCTCTTCCACGAGACCTTTGGGCTCCTTTAATGGGAAATAAATAAGGGCCTGTGTCCAGTTGTTCTTCAGGAGTTTCTTATGACCAAAGTCAGAGAGTCGAGTCAGGAATTATCCATTAGGTGTGACAATGGCTCTGAAGGCAGGTGCTTTGGAGGTGAATGATAACCTGGCTCACAGCAGTGACCTGAGGATGCTTTTTGTGTCTGGAAACTTGCTTGCTGCTCTCTAGCTAAATTTAGCTTTATTCATGAGTAAGATTTTAAAAATCAGAGGAAAATGAAAAAAGAGCTGATGACAAGAAAACAGACACATTTATCCCTTGTAAACGTCTCTAACTACAGGTGGCAGCCTTTTGGAGGGGACACTGCTGTATGAGTCAAGAAACCTAAACGTGTTTCTAGTTTTTGACAGAATAATCCCATTCCTTGGTATAAACCCTGAGAAAATAATTTACTAGAAAGAGTTAAAGTTGGGTCTCAGGCACATGTTTGATAATAGACGTTCTTCCAAACCAGGGGGCAAATGATACAAATGGAAATGTACCAGTTCATTTGAATAAATCAGCTTTATCCTGACTTTGGGTTCCAGGAGTTTATTATGTGTGACCTTATAGAGAAGGGACATCTTATAGGAGCATAATGTGTTCTACTGAGAAATGGGGACAGTTGGTGTCCCGAGTGACAACCATGCAGTGCCTGGAATGACTGAGTGGGCCCCGATTCCCTCTGCAGCTGCGAGCAAACACCTTGACCAGGGGTTTCTACAGCAAGAGTCACACTCTAGGGAGGGCCACGCAGGGTCCCCCGCCTCTCCAGGGACAGTGGATATGGTACAGATGGGCAGCGAGGGTGCCTCTAGACACAGTTCCCCCCAGAGTTTTCAGGAAAGAAAGGGTGATGTTTGATGTCACAGTCAGGGAGTGGCTCACTTAGGAGAAAACTAGACAGAAGGCTTTATGGTAACAGACCTGGCTGAACCGGCCTCCCGGAAGCCAGCCTCACACCGAAACAGAGACAGCCGGTGAAGGGGCAGAGAGACAGGGACACTGCATTTCCTCCTGCGTGGTGCCAGCCCGGGTGATTGACAGCTGTCTCCAGAGTCACTGCCTGTGTCCCCTCCGGGGAACAGAACAGCTCCTTGGCCTTCCTTGTCTTCCTGTCTGAGCCAAGTTGCCTTAGGGGACAGCCAGTCTGCAGGTGACTAGGAGTTTGTCTTGTAATTTTTATTATTTTCACATTGAAAAGGTAAAGCAGGCGTGAGCCACTGTACCCAGCCTGTAATCCCAGCGCTTTGGGAGGCTGAGGTAGATGGATCGTTTGAGATCAGAAGTTTGAAACCAGCCTGGCCAACATAGTGAAACCCTGTCTCTACTAAAAATACAAAAATTAGCTGGGCATGGTGGTGGGCACCTGTAATCCCGGCTACTCAGGAGGTGGAGGTTGCACTGAGCCGAGATCGCACCACTGCACTCCAACCTGGGCAAAAGAGTGAGACTCCATCTCAAAAAAAAAAAAAAGGTAAAGCAGGTCAATTTTTGAGGTCCTTCATTTGTTGATTTTCATTACCTGCAGGAAGGGGAGTGGTATGTATGTTGGGTGGGTGGGAGATGTCTTTAAATACTCAGGCAGCAGGGCCCACTCACAGTCTTTCTCTAGGAACCCTTATCTTAGAGCAAGCATGGCAAGAGAAAGGCTGATAAAATAGGATTGCGCAAAGGTTCCGAGGCCCATGTGGGGCCTTAAATACAGGGTTAATTGTATTTCCCTGTTGGACCTGATTTTCTTTAGGAAAAAGTGACTCCTCAAGTCTTTGGGAGTAAGTCTCCCATCCCTCAGTGTGAGCTTCAGAATCACACCAGGTATTTCTGATCTTGCTCTGACTTTGAGTCTGCCCTTTCCTGATGGAACTTGTCAGCTAGGGGGAGTTCGGTTTTTCCCTGGTGGATGATGGGTTGGGGAGAAAATGGATGAACAAAACAAAGACAAAACTAGGAAGCTATGGGAACTCTATCTTTGTGGAATGCCAGGTCTAGATGGGACCTTTGCCCGTGGTCTTGCCTGGCAGGGACGGGCGTGTCGTGAGTCTGGGTGGCCTCACCTCATGGTCCTCCTGCAGGCACCCTCACTCAACACGGTTCTCCTCTCACAGAACGGGCTTGTGGCGGGCAGCATGGACCAGCTGATGGGGGTGCTGGACTACCTGCAGCAGGAGGTGAGGCTGTGGGCCCAGGGCGCCCCTGAGGGCGGTGGGGCCTGTTTACCCTCACATGGCTTCCACCAGGGTGGGGAAATGGACCCCTGTGAGGGAGACTGGGACCCTTGGAAAAGGGGAAACTTTAGAGAACCCCATCTTCTCATCCTTTCAAATGAGAACATGGGCCAGGAGAGCACACTCTGCTCCTGCAAAGGAAACTTCTGAGAGAAACTCGACTCTTCCTTGAGTCCTCAGTGGCCCTGCTCTTCCCTAAGGCCACTCTCTAGCTGAGTCTGGGTCAAGGATGAGATGGAGGGGGCCTGAGGACTTTCAAGACCTTTCTACCCAGTGACCGTGATGCTGCTGCAGGGTCTGAGAATCGGCTGGGGGTTGCTGTGACTCTGCCTTCCGCTTTGCTCTCCTGGAGGGCAGCTTTCTGCTGGAGGAGGCTGCAGGCCCATAGCCCCAGTGGTCTCACTCCCCCGTGGACACTGGTGGGAGACTCCCCACCCACCGTGAGGGACAGAGAGTCCTGTTTCTGGATGGCACAGATGCAGGGCTGGCAGCGCGGACTGACCCCGACCAAACATCTCCCAAAGGATCATGCCAAGTTAATCAAGGGGAGGCCCATCACACTCAACCACACCCCAAACGGGGCCCAAGCAGGAGTTCCAGAAAGCCCAGCAGCCATGGCGACCTGGCAAATACTCACCTTCCTGTCTCTGTGTCCTCCTAGGTCCCCAGAGCATTTGTAAACCTGGTGGACCTCTCTGAGGTTGCAGAGGTCTCTCGTCGCTATCAGGGCACTTGGCTCAGGTAAAAGGGGAAGGGGAATGAGAAACGCATCTGTGACACGGCTGTCATGTGTGCGTCCTCTGGGGGCCCTTCATGTGCCTTAATCTGTGAGGGGCCCTAAAGAACAGAGGCCAAGGGAGGCCAAGAAACACATGCGAGCTAACACCTGAGCGAGTGGCAGAGTCGGGGTGGGGCGGGCCCCCTGCCAAGCATTGTTTTGGGGACTGAGTCAAAGAATAAAATACTCGGTCTGGTTGATGGCGTGCCAGAGGCTCTCCTCCGTGCCAGAGTGATTTGAGAGTTCGCCTTGGCAAAACATTCATAAGCTAAGAAGTGTTACTTCTGGAAATTGGATAGAAAAGCGTAGCCTAAATGTAGTTTAACTTCACAGAACTTGATTCCTATATATTTCTGAAAATGTTCATAGACTTTAAACTTTTTGGAGCCAAATCCTAAGAATTCTGGCTCTGGACCTAGAAAAGAAGTTCATGTAGAAAAAGTCAGGGCAAGGGTGGTGGAGAAAAGAGGGTGCTGGAAAGGAGAGAAGGGGGTACCGAGGGGAAGGAGGGCTCTGAAGAGGACGCAAGACAGAGAAGGTAGGGAAAGGAGAATGGGATGTGGGTGTCTGGTGTGAAGAGCAATGAGCGGGGAGGAGGAGGACTGAGAGATGAAGAGGGAGAAAAAGCTTCCCTCTATCCCATACTTATCCACTAGGAAGAGCTTTTCTCCATCCCATATCCGCTCCCCAGGAAAAGCTTCCCTCTCTCCTGTAGCCACCCCCCAGGGAGAGCTTCCCTCCATCCCATACCCACCCC
>NC_045448.1:28511521-28526458 GCF_002776525.5 Piliocolobus tephrosceles
CCACCCCCCAGGGAGAGCTTCCCTCCATCCCATACCCACCCCCCAGGAAGGGACCACCCACCCTCTGTTCTTCCCAACATTTGTGTCCTCTAAGACTTAAGCTTCTTTGTCCCTACTCCTTAAGCAACTCCTAGGCCCCTTCTTCCATAAGAGGCGGCCTGGATGCACCCCCTTCCCCCACACTGCCTCCCCTCTCTCATTCCTGGTGTGTTTCAACCTGCAGCCCTGCACCAGAGCCCTGCAACTGCTCAGAGAAGACCTCCAGGCTGGCCAAGGTGGTGATGCAGTGGTCTTATCAGGTGAGCCCACCCTGGGAGCCCGGGCTGCTGGCTCGCAGGGGCGGGGTGGTCGCCAAGGAGAACGGGACAATTAGTTGAGTTTGCTCATGTTAGGACGTCTCCAGCTGAATTCGGAACTAAGTCAGGAGCAAAGAGAGCTGCTCTTGCTTCACGTTATGGTGGTGATTTTGGGATTCCTGCATGTAAAATGGGGGCTGCAGTACTGGTAGGGGTGCGAGTGGGGGGACAGTGGGGGCACTTTAGGCAAAAGATAGTGAGGAACTTCGAAGATTCATTCTGGAATGCTTTTGGTCATCAGTGCCACTTGTAGTACCACATCTGGGGCGGGTGAACTGGTTTTGCCCAGTGTGCCTGTCCCCAGCCTACAGCCCCAAGGCAAACCAGGGCTCCTAAAGATGCACATTCCAGTTCACAGAAGATACCTCAAGAGAGGGTGAAGGGGTTAGGCGTGGTGGCTCACACCTGCAATCCCAGCACTTTGGGAGGCTGAGGCGGGCAGATCACTTGAGGTCAGGAGTTCAAGACCAGCCTGGGCAAGATGGTGAAACCCCCGTCTTTACTAAAAATACAAACATTAGCTAGGCATGGTAGCATGTGCCTATAGTCCCAGCTACTCGGGAGGCTGAGGCAAGAGAAGTTGCTTGAGCTTGGGAGGCGGAGGTTGCAGTGAGACGAGATCGCACCACTGTACTGCAGCCTGGGTAAGAGAGCGAGACTCTGTCAAATAAAAAAATAAGGATGAAGGGCTCAATGAAAGCCATCATCCCTCTTAGCAAACAGCACAAAGCACAGTTTCTGTTAGCATGTGTTAACATGATGAATTTTTATTTGAAGTTGCATGGCACCTCTCTCGCTCTGGAAATGACAACACGTTTTGAGTGGTTAAGGCCCCTGCCTCTACCAAACTTAGCTCTTGAAGAGAGCAGGGGGCCCTGCCACACGCTGGGCTGTCTTGTCATTCCTAAGCTTCTAAAGAATATATTTTAGGTCTGTCTCTGATATTACCTAATGCTGGCACTTCAGAGACAAATGAAAACTCAGCTTAGCTATCAAAGAGCCCTGAAGGGTGAGACAAGAGGGAGCTTCAGAATAGCACTTGAGAACAACGCGAGGGGCAGATTCTGTCCCAGGGCTGCTGAGAATGATCTGGTCAGGGCTGGGGCCGGCTCTGCCTCGCTCATGTTCCTGGATGGGCACCTCTCTGTTCCCTTCTCCAGGAAGCCTGGAACAGCCTCCTGGCCTCCAGCAGGTACAGTGAGCAGGAGTCCTTCACGGTGGTTTTCCAGCCTTTCTTCTATGAAACCACCCCGTCTCTACCCTCAGTAAGTGGGGGCTGCATGGTGTATCAAGAGGGTGGTTGGGGCCAGGCGTGGTGGCTCACTCCTGTAATCCCAGCACTTTGGGAGGCCGAGGTGGGCGGATCACCTGAGGTCGGGAGTTCGAGAGCAACCTGGCCAATGTGGTGAAACCCTGTCTCTACTAAAAATACAAAAATTAGCCAGGCATGATGGTGGGCGCCTGTAATCCCAGCTACTCAGGAGGCTGAGGCATGAGAATCGCTTGAACTCAGGAAACGGAGGCTGCAGTGAGCTGAGATTCTGCCACTGCACTCCAGCCTGGGCAACAGAACGAGACTCAGTCTAAAAAAAATAAAAACTGTGAAGAGTGTGGTGGGGAGAAGGCCTGGGCCATACATCTGTTCCTGCCCCTCTCCCACCCTTACCCCAACAAGCCTCAGCCCAGTTCAGCTCTCCTGAACCCAGGATGTGTAGTCTTAGGGGAAATACCCCCATATTCTCTTATACTTTCCTGTACAATTTCCTCACAGGGTTGAACAGCCCACATGAGATGGGCTGTTAGAGGCAGGGCAGCCCAGGGTAGCCCAGGGTGAATGGCCTAGCTTCCCCTCTTGGCTCTGGGGTGGCCGGCTGTGTGACCTTAGACAAGGTATTGAACTCTGTTCTGTAAAATCAGGGCCGTTTAGTAACATGTCCTCCCTCTCGGTGGCCATCAGGGCCACATGAGTTAATACTTGGGGGGACGTAGAGTGGCGTCTGGTGCTGGGAAGCAGTTGTACCTCTTGGCCATTGTGGTTATTCCGAAGAGAATCTCCAGGGATTCCAGCTCTTGTCCCTCCTGCTGCACGCTCCTCTCCATCCGTCTCTGGAAGGGAGGGGAATCTGAGTTTCCCTTGCCCCCTCCCCCAGATCACTGGGCAAGGGGCTGCCCAGACCATGTAGCACTTGGTCCACACTTGCTGACTGAGGTCTCTGCAGCCTCTGGGGCCTCGGTCCTGTGTCTGGGGACAGTCCCTCCCTCCAGGCTTCTGGCTCCTGCCTGTTGGAATCCTTGTGCCATCTCCATGCCATCAACAGTGTTTAAAGTGATGGTTTAAGAGGATGAGGAGAAATATTAGCTCACGTTCCCTTCCTTCATCCTTCTACTCAGATCACACCTGAATCATTTGCCTGCCACCCCCTCCTTCCACTATTTGGTTCAGTGACAGAGAACCCCATGATGACATGGAGCTGCCTGACGTGCCACCTGCTTCTGCAGGCCCTGACCTCAGAGCCCTGACCCCCGTCAGTGGTCCCATAAGTGCCCCTGTTATTGATGAGAGGAGGGGCTGAGAGAAAGGGCCTGGACAGATCAGGCCACCCCAACTCTACGCCAGAGAGAGCTTCAAAGTGTGCAGCAGGTCCGCTGCATTCCTGGGGAGACACAAGGTCCCGCTGTCCATTGGTTCTCTTTCAGGAGGACCCCCCACTCCAGGATTCTACCACACTGGCCAGGCATCTCTGGAATAGGATGGTGAGTAGATGGGCCTGGGGTGGGACCCACAGAGGAGGGGCAGGGTCTCCACCACCACTGAGCCCACCGTGCTGAGGAGGGGCCCCAGGGCGCCCCAGGATCCCAGGACAATGGTTCTGGGCCACCAGGGATGCTTCTCTCTCCTGGGGATGCCCCTCTCTGACTGAATGAGAGTTTGCCTCGCCACACGTACTGGGCTGCAGCCAGCCCAGTGAGCAGCAGGGGTCTCACCGGAGCCTCAGTCCTGCTTTCCCAGAAGCAGGGCCGTTTCTCAGAGTCTGCGTGGAAGACCTGCTTGAGTCTAACCCTGGGGAGTATGCTCCCCTCACCATTCCTGTTCAGCCTGCCCTCGCACTTCGGCGGTGGTGTGCGGTTGTCAAGGCCCAGGGTGGTGCCTGGGACAAGCATGGACTTCAGCGTGATGAAGGCCTGGGTTGGAATGCTAAGCCCACCACTCGCAAGCTCTGTGAACTCAGGTCTCAATGCTCGTTCTGCAAAATCCAGGTCAGTACCTGGCCCGACATGTCTAGCGCGCGGCTCGCTCCTGGCCTGTAGTAAGCACTCCACATTGGTTGGCCTTTTTACTGTAACTGCAACAGGATTTCCCCAGATTCCAAAGCCTCCCCCGCCCCCCAGGGATATCTGGGATTAGTCAGGGGATGGAATGTGACATCAAGGCTATGAACCTTTTCAGGGCATCAGACGGAGACCTGATTTTGCCATTTATTTTCTTCCCACCCAAGCTGCCTTATTTTTAGAATTCTAGTGACAGAAATTCATTGTTCTTCTTTTGTGGATCCATCTCTACAACTGACATAGTGTGTTGAGTACCAGGACAGCTACATTTCAGCACACGTGAGCCCGTGTGAAACAGAGTGCAGGGAGGGAAGGGGCACAGCCTCCGACAGTCCCAGACACTGGAAACATACTGTCCTTTGAAGAAGGCATTTGAGTTCTCTGAATAGGGACGTTTTTCAGTGTGCCTGGCACTTGCAGGGAATATGTCCCCAGAAATCCACTTTGCTGCTGATCTCCCATGATGGGCAGAGAAGAGGAATCTGGCCCCTCCAGCAGGGACTGCTCTCCCAAGCCCTCTCTCAGGGAGAGCAGGGCTGATGATTCCACCGCAGCCAAACCTCTCCCTTCCTGCCATCTTTCTCCCAACCAACAAAAGGACACCTGTGACATGCCCTGCCCTTGGAGGTGCCATACCACCTTGTACCCTGCCCTTGTACCCTCCATGGTTCCAAGAAGGACACAAGAGACCCACCAAATGTGGCTTCTATCCTCACCAGGCTTCAGGTGTAGCTGGGAAGGGCCCGACAGCCCAGAGGAACAAGAGTCCACAGGGACTTAGCCAGCAGTGATGTGCCGGGCCATGCACCAGGAAGCAATGTGAACGATGAGGCCAGGAGAGCCCATGGAGAGGCAATTTGAATGGGCTTTGTGAAATGTGTTGGAGGAGGTCAGGGAGGGCGTTCCCAGGCAAAGGGACCTTTGTGAGCAAAGGGCATGGAGAGAAGAACGCGTCAGATGCAGCAGCAAGGGCAGGAAGAGGCCTGTCTGATAAGAGAAGAGATACGGAGATAATACGGCTCCGAGCATGAAAGGAGCCCTTGAGCACCAGACAGAGAAGCTGGAGAGGGCAGATCCAGGGAGGGGCTGGATTCCTATCGCTTTCTCCCTTCATCATGCTATTTGTCCTTGATGTTGGTAGCAATAGCAATCACAACCACCTTTACAGAGCTGCCGGGTGATGGTCCCATGCATACAAATAAGGTACACCCCACGTACGGTCTCTTAAAACTACTTGAGGGTCAGGATGAGCATGTACACAGGAATGGAAGGTCTCACCCTCAAGGCCAAAGGCCTGTGACACAGAGAGTGTCACAAGGGCTTAGAAGAGGAGGAGGATGTGGCTTTCCTGGGTAAGCAGTGACCTCTCTCTCTCCACAGCCATACGACAAGTCCAGTTTCCCAGTGCAAACCCGAGGTTCCTGTGGCCTCAGCCAGCAGGGACATGGGGAGCGGGGAGAGACAGGATAAGAGGGGGGTCCCCCAAGCATCCTCAGTCCCTAGTTTCCTCACAAGCAAAATGTCAGACCATCCCACAGTTCCCAGATCCAGCACAGCTGCTGGAATACATCAGAAGCTCCTGCAGACCCGAATTCAGCCATGAGAAGCAACGAGTGTCACAGGTTAGGGCAAAGGGCACTGGACGGGAGCCAGAAAACCTGGGCTCTGGTTTCAGTCCCACTTTCGGTGGTTTCTTGAGGCAAGTCACATGGTTTTTCGGGGTGTCCATTTTCTCTACCTGCCAAAAAGGTCTCACCACCCTTAGCCAGTACCTGAGGGCTTGTCGAAGATACAGGAGGGCACTGGGCTCCTCCTACCCTTGGTTTCACTAATTTCGACCTCCAGGTGCAGGGAGGGCAGGAGTCTCTGCCACCACATCTGTGATTCTTTGCTGGACTGGACTGGGACACCGAGGTGGAAAGCAGGTGTGCCTGTTCTGTGTCCACCCTCGCAGACACACAGAGTCCAGGCGAGGGCTGCCCTCTGTGTGGGGAGCAGAGAGGGACTGGCAGAATCCCATGATCACTGGGAGTCGAGGTCCACCACTCTGTCCTCAACCACCCCTGGACACAACTGTGGGGAAGGAGAGGAGCTCTCAGCTCTGCAGCCTACAAAGCCACATACCCAGACCATGTCAGCATCCTCCCTCCCTCCGTCATCCTCCAAGCCCTAGCATAGGTGAGCTTTGAGGACCAGCAAAGGAAAAGCTCCACACACCACCAGCATGGGAGGTGACAGCAGCCCCATCTAAACGTGCCTGGAATGTCCTGGCTGAGTGAGGCCTCCAGGCTGAAGCTTGTACTGGTGCCAAGCCGAGGAGGATTTTGTGTCTGGGACACGGTTCTTTCCCTAGGCCCTTTCTGCTCCTGCCTCAATAATTTCTGGTAATTCTTGTACATCAGTCATTTTGAAGGGACCCGCCTTTAGGGAACTGATGTCTCTGGCCCTTTCCGCAATCACTGACCCCACCTTATGCCAAGTCAACACCAGGGGCCCAAGCCATGGGCAGAATAAGGAACTTGGGGATCGCTCACAGCCCAGGGAGGATTCTGCTGCTCGGAGAGGATTTTTAAGGTCATTGCCCTCACCCCTCCCACACAGCAGTTCATTCCTCGGTGGCAGGGAAGCCGTGCTGGCGAGATGTGCAGAGTGGAGTGGAAGCCCAGACCGGCCCCGGTTGTCCCTTGAGTAAATAGCAGCGCACGTGCGTTTATGGGCCTCACAGCGGGGCAGGAGAAAGAGGCACATACAAGAAATTATTTGAAGTAACTGTGTCGTTTCCATCCTCTCTGGGGATGCAGGAGAAGAAAGGGTCAGAGTCAGTGTAAAGGGAATGAATGGAAGCGAGGAGGATGGAGGAGACTCCTAAAGAGATATTTAGGACAAAGTTCTCAACAGAAATGGGCTTCTTGGGAAAACCTATGAATTTTCCTTCTTTGAGGCCCTTTTTTAAAAAATCGTCTCTGCTGTATCCACTTTATCAGAATCATTTAGATATAGGTCTTTCAAGGTTTCTTTCCAGATTCCATTATGGATTAAATTCTTGGAAGACTGGGGAAAGGTGGGTGTGGTGGCTCATGCTTGTAATCCCAGCACTTTGGGAGTCCGAGGCAGGAGGAATGCTTAAGCCCAGGAGTTTGAGACCAGCCTGGGCAACGTGACAAAACCCTGCCTCTACTACAATATGAGAAATTAGCTGGGCATGGTGGCACACGCCTATAGTCCCAGCTATTCAGGAAGCTGAGGTGGGAGAATCACCAGAACCCGGGAAGTCGAGGCTGCAATGAACTGTGATCACACCACTGCACTCCAGTCTGAGCAATGAGAGTGAGACCCTGTCTCAAAAAAGAAAAAAAAAAAAAATGGGGAAGAGAAGGTGGCAGGACAGATCAACACCTGGCCCTCACCCAGGCCTGCTCAGTACTTCTTTTCACAGCCGCCTTGGATGTTCCAGGTGGGACCTTGTTTCTAGGAGCGGCCACCATCAGAATAAAACAGAGAGAAGCATGGCGTCTGTTTCCTCCCCTAGGCCTTGAGTTAGAGAGTTGCCACTCCTTTTCCAAATGTTCGGCTAATTGTACCTCCTTATCTGGTTCTCCTTCAGTCTGACTGAAGAGCCAGTTCCACTAAGGGTAAAGTTCTTTTCTTGTTTCTTGTTTACTGGGGCACAGATGCTGGGGTAAGATACCGCTGAGGAATCTGAAATCCTCAACCGAGCCACACAGGCTGCCCCATCCAGTAGCTTCCCACGTCCCTTGGCAGAGTCATTGGAAGGGGAGGTGAGGGCCAGAGGTACCGGCAGAGCCCAGCAGCTGTGGGCAGCCAGATGACAGTAAAACTGGTTCTCAAACAGTAGGAAATAGCACATGCAGAAGAAAATCTGCAATCCCTCCAAGCCATTGCATTTTTCTTTTTAAGTGTTTATATATGTATAATGAACATTTTAAAATAACAAAAAAAGAACTTGAAAAAATATCCCTCCCTCCTCTAATTCTTCAACCGCCTTCACTTCCCTATGTCTAATGCTTTTACTAAGTTGGTAATCTGCTGGTTTCTCCTGCTGTTATACCATAAATATTTTATCTGTGTTATTAGATGTCATTTGATGGCCTTTGTGGTTGTCATTTAAGTAGCTGCCTATTTCAGAGCGGATACCACACCACCCACTCCTGGCACACTAGATACTCTAGCGGTTTGGGAGTGCTGGCTGTGCTGTGTTCCACGTCACTGTATTTGTGACCCCGTGAAAGACATGAGACTTGACCCAGGCCCCATAACTTGCTTCCCTCAAAGCTGTGGAAGCAGTTCTCAGGGGACGGAGGGTTTCCATTCTCTATTGTGCACAGATTTACCTACGTTTGGGTTGTGGACATAGGCTTGAATCCGTGAGCCAGAAAGTAGCTGGGCAGCAAGGAGGGGACAAGAAGCCAAGCTGGATAACCGGCCCCCACGTGATCAGAAAGCTGCATGACCCATCACGAGATGTTTGGATGGATTCAGGATACCAGTGTTGGAGTCCCAGCTCTGCCCTGGCTGGCTGGGCCCCACCTCAACCTCTGTTGTGCAGCTTCTCCTTCTAGGAGAGGTAGACTAGGAAGTCCCTTCAATTAAAAAAAAAAAAAAGCTTCCTCTCATTCTGTGGTTCTCAAACTCGGGTGTGCCTCAGAATCACCTGGAGAGCTGTCCCAGGAACAGACTGCTGCCTCAGCCCCGGAGTCTCCGACTCGGTCGGTTGGGGATGGGGGCTGGTCACGTGCATTTCTAATGCGTTGCCTGGTGCTGCTGCTGGACTAAAAAGTCTTTCTCACTGGTGGCTTGGCAGGCTGCTACCTGCACAAAACTTCCCTGTTCTAAAGCCCACGTTCCTTTCTAGATGGAGCCAGCAGGAGAGAAAGATGAGCCACTGAGTGCAAAACACAGGAGGCCAGTGAAGTGTCCCTCTCAGGTAGGAGGGACTGGGCAGGGGCGGGACTCTTACTGAATCGAGGGCGCGGGGGGGTGGCCAAGTGGGCTTTGCTGTGACCTGGGTCTTACCTGAGATAAGAGTCCTGGCTCTGTTCTTCTGGGCCTGCACACAGTTTTGCATACATAGCAGGCCTAATGTTTACAGCTGTGGGCCACGAGAGCTGTTTCAGCAAAACAGCAGCCCCCTCCATGCCTGTGGAAGGCACAGGAACAAGGCCACAGCTCACCTGGCCCCAAATGCTGCCCCCACGTATCTCCTCTGGGTCCTGGCCCTCTGCCTCAGATGCCATTTCCAGACCTTCCTCTACCTCAGAGTGAGAATCTAGGTGCCTGAAAGGGAGATCATTTTGACTACATCTTAAATATGTGTCTAGTATGTAGTAGGCTTATAATTAATGTTTCCAAATAAGTGGATGACCAAATAACTGGACATAAATGAATGAGATTTTTTTTTTTTTTGAGATGGAGTCTCGCCCTGTTGCCAGGCTGGAGTGCAGCGGCACAATCTTGGCTCACTGCAACCTCCGCCTCCCGGGTTCAAGCGATTCTCCTGCCTCAGCCTCCCAAGTAGCTGGGACTACAGGCACGTGCCACCACACCCAGCTAATTTTTTTGTATTTTTAGTCTATCATTTAATGCTAGTCAGGTATTTGGCTTTCTTGATGAATTGGTAAGTTTTTTGTTACTATGCAATAAGAAGTATACAATTCACCTTGTTTCCGTTTTTGCTTTGGCTGCCAAGAAGCTTAAAATTAGATTCCCTTCTCATCAAAATATATGTACTTAGCCTGGTAGCATGAACCCCCAGGGTAAAGAGCAAGAGAGACTGGCTGTCACAAGTGGGGAATGTCAGCACATTCATGAGTCCTTCAGGGACCAGAGAGAAGAGCCAGAGAATGGTTTGGTCCTCATGGAAACATGATGTCAATGTTCCGAGTTGGCCAAAAGCATCACTGGATGCTCAAGCCTGATAATTAAGGGATACAGACTTCTGGGTCGCGATTCCAATATGTCACCTTTCCCTGCAGGAGAGCCCCTATCTGTTCAGCTACAGGAACAGCAACTACCTGACCAGACTGCAGAAACCCCGAGACAAGCTTGAGGTAAGGAAAGGGTTTCTGTAACTGACAAACATGCAAATGAACCAGGGGCTGCACTCCTTGCTGAATCTTTGGAACCTTTCACATGGTTCTTTTTTTTCTCTCTTTTGAGATGGAGTCTCGCTCTGTTGCCCAGGCTGGGGTTCAGTGGCGCCATCTCGGCTCACTGTAGCCTCCACCTCCTGGGTTCAAGCAGTTCTCCTGCCTCAGTCTCCTGAGTAGCTGGGGCTACAGGTGCGCACCACCACGCCTGGCTAATTTGTGTATTTTTTTAGTAGAGATGGGGTTTCGCCATGTTAGCCAGACTGGTCTTGATATCCTGACCTCAAGCAATCTGCCTGTCTCAGCCTCCCAAAGTGCTGAGATTACAGATGCGAGCACTGCACCCGGCCTGGATTTTGTTTAAAGCAGATCAACTGGCCAGATTTGCAACCTCAATACAATTTTTTTTTTTTTTTTTTTGGCGGGTAGCGGGGGACAGAGTCTTGCTATGTCACCTAGGCTGGAGTGCAATGGTGTGATCTCAGCTCACTGCAACCTTAGCCTCCTGGGTTCAAGCGATTCTCCTGCCTCAGCCTCCTAAGTAGCCGGGATTACAGGCGCACACCACCATACCTAGCTAATTTTTTGTATTTTTAGTAGAGATGAGGTTTCACCATGTTGGCCAGGCTGGTCTCGAACTCCTGACCTCATGATCCACCCACCTCGACCTCCCAAAGTGCTGAGATTACAGATGTGAGCCACTATACTCAGCCATTCCATGTGGTTCTTAACGTCCTGAAACTCCTGCTGCCTCTGGACCTATGGAGGGCTGCCATAGACCGCTGATGTTCAGTCAGGACAGGTTGGAGGAGGGAGAAGGATCCAGCATGTGGCCGTCCCCTGTGTGCCTAGAAGCAGGTCTCCCCCACAGTTTATCTTCAGAGCTGCCTCCGCAACCAGCATAGGGGCTTTACAGAGAGTGTGTACTGCCCAGCACCTCCTGTTCCCAATCTGTTGTGATGTAAGACAGATTCTTCTGACCCTTCCCAAATCTCTGAAAAATTCTTCTAAAATCATCTGAGAACTTCATCTGAAGAGAAAATTATGAAAGAGCAGAGATACGTGGTGAGGTCTGAACTTAGACAGTATGGGACTCAAAAGCCCTTGAGTGGGTCCACACTGGTAGTGGGCCCCTGACAGGCACTCATGCCTTGATCACTGCTTTTCTCAGGAGTCTCCCCATGAGACTTCCCGTGGAGATCAGGCAGGGCACCCTGCGCTCCTCTGACATGAGACTTCCTGTGGAGAGTAGGCAGGGCACCCTGAGCTCCTCTGACATGAGACTTCCCGTGGAGATCAGGCAGGGCACCCTGAGCGCCTCTGGGAAAGCAAGGAACACTCGAGGGTTGGTGTCTTCTTTCCCAGAGAAGCGGGGACTGAGGTGGGCTGAGACAAATTTGGTCCTAGTGACATCCTTCCCTCCCTGTTTTATGGAAAAGAGTGAAATTTACTCCAAATAGTGGAGGCAGAGTTGATGGCCTGGGCTTCCACCCTGAGGGACACAATGTGAGAGACTCGATTTATCAACTTGACTCACACTAACCAGCATAGCAATGAGGGTAAACCTGAGACGCAGCATGGCGCAATGAGGTAAAGTAACCAGCTCTCGGTTCAAATCCAGACTCTTCCACTTATGGGCTCTGTGGAAATGAGCAAGATACTTAACCTCTCTGTGCCTTAGTTTTTTAACCTGGAAAATAATGACAGTAATAGCCCTTTATTAATAACTCCACCTTGTGGAGTTATTAATAAATTGTCATAAGTCAGTAAGTATAAAGCACTTATAATAGAATCTAACATACCATGAGTTCTATGGAAGTATTGCTATCATTATCATTGGATAAAAGCAGTGATACAATTCTTCAGGACACATTATTAACTATCTGCTGTATACTGCTAGAATGCAAGCTCAGTGAGGAGGAACTCAGGGTAGGCACCAATAACTAATTGTTGAATGAAAAAATGGATGGATAGGTGGATGGATGGATACCAGGTATGAGAGATTAAAATGTAAATAAAAAATAGGACTTGTCCCAAGGAACTTAGTCTGGTAGAGAAATGGACAAGTCAACAGGCAATTATAGCACAATGGTACTATAATAGGTATGGTAATGCATGTTTTCATGGGGTATTCTGGGAACACAGAGGAAGAGAAACTAACGCAGACAGGAGAAAGTTGAAGAAGGCTTTCCAAAGGATGCCCATGACCTCAGTCTTGAAGGGTGACTAAGGCTGAGGCAGATCGATGGGAGGGTGAGCAAATAGAAGGAAGGAAAGGGAAAGGGGAGAGGGTAATACTTGGGCAAATGCATGGATGCAGGAAAATACGGAGACTTAGGCCAAGGGCTGGTGGTTTAGAATGTTTAGTGGCCTCTTAGGCCATGCTAGGGAGATTGGACTTTTTGCTGAAGTTAATACAGAGCAGTAATGTATTTGTTCAACTAACAAATATTTGTTGAGCATCCACTATGCCAGGCACTGTTCTAGGCTCTGGGGACACAATAATCAACAACACAGATGAAAATCCCTGCCTTCACTGAGAACTTGGGCAGAGGAGGGACACATCATATCACATTGAGAACAACCACTCTGGATAGATTCAGAGGGCGAGGAGCAAGTGTGTGGGACAGATGGCCATGATACTGGTGAATCATTGCAATATCCTGGCAAGAAATAACAAAGGCCTGAACTTAGGTGGAGGCAGAGGCACTGGAGCAGAGGGAACAGATTTGGGAGCACTTGGAAAAGATGTGGACAATTGGATACGAGTGTTGAAGGAGAGGGAGAAATCTTAAAAGACATCAAAGTTTTACTTTATCTTAAATGATGTTTTCCAAAATAGAGGCCCCACTTACCCATTTCCAATTTAGCAAAATCCATTTTCCTTATTTCCCTGTGTGTCTCATTTCAGGTAAGAGAAGGAACAGAAATCAGATGTCCTGACAAGGACCCCTCCGATACGGTTCCCACCTCAGGTACACAGCTTGCACCCAGGGATTTTTAAATTCATTCAAGGCCTGAAATCATCCAAGTAAGGGCTTTCCACATAACCTGAAATACTCCAGAGTGGTTTCTCAGGGGCAATGGAAATAACTATGTATATTTGTAAGGCCATGTCTGTGTCTGATTATTCTTTAACTAAAATGTGATATCATTATCAGAAAGCATTTATTGAGCCGTAACCCTGTACCAGGCCATGTTCTGCAAAGAACCCAGTGTTAGTTGTGTGAGTTGCCATGGTCCCTGCCCTGAAGCCTTGATGGGTGAATTTGTTCTCCAAAAGAGCAAAACTGCCATTAAGCAGAAAGCAAAAGTAGCCAGTCCATAGTCCCTGTCTGAGTCACCTGCAGATTCACTCACACACAGAATGCACTCAGACACCACGCAGAGCAGGAAAGCACATCGTCTTATGAACGTGCCATCTTCACTGCCTCTCAGTATTTCTAAAATGTCTGTTGCTGGGTCACAAAATGGGATGTTCTAGGCAGTCATCAGCAACCTTCCCAAAGACGGTCTGCCTAAGGGCTGTACCTTTGCCTCCAGGCAAGGCAGCCTGGGGGTGATAGCTATGGGCATGTAACCGTGGGAAGTCACAGCCATCTGGTGACCTGACTGACTCAAAACATCAGCCTAGGAGCATCTGTAGCAGTGTTATAGATTCCCATGCTTGATCCTAAAGGGGGACTCACATGTCCATTTATTTGTTCGTTTATTTACTCATTTGTGTATTAGAGGATTGTTGAGTGCCTCCTTGCCTTCAGGAGTTTACATTCTAATTGATCTATTGCCTCTCATGGCCTCAGAATTGTAAAAAAACAGAAAATGAAGTTTGAGGATGTCATAGTGCCTAGCAAGAATCTTGCGGGGATGCAAATCTTTGTAGTCAGTTGTCTCCTTGTGCTGAGCATCAGGAGAGCAAATAAATGCTTGGCTGTCCTTCACACATGCCGTAGCTCTCCACGCTCCAACTAAGCCACATGGCTGGCAGGGAAGTTAAAAATATTCTAACCAAAACCTTGGTATATAACTGACACTTGTTCTAAGTTGCAGAAGAATGGAATAGGGGATATAGATCTTACATGTACACATTTAGTCTTTATTTCCCCCCATACGTGGTGCCAACTCATTCCTATTAGTTTACTAGCAGGATTTTATTAGCAGAAATAAATTATCAGCTTCATATGTAGACCCTCCTATGGTAAACACCCTTACTCAAAAATAGATAGATTAGGTATAGATACAGATAGATAGATGTGTGTATATATAGGTGTATGTCTATAGATAGAGAGAGAGAGAGAGAGAGAGAGAGAATTTTTTTTTTTTTTGAGATAGAGTCTCACTCTGTTGCCCAGGCTGGAGTACAGTGGCATGATTGTGACTCACTGCAGCCTCGACCTCCTGGGCTCAAGTGATCCTCCTGCCTCAGCCTCCAAGTAGCTGGGACTACAGGCATGCATCACCACACCTGCCTTTTTTTTTTTTTTTATTTTAAGAAATAGGGTCTTGCTGTTGCCCAGGCTGGTCTTGAACTCCCAGGCTCAGGCGATCCTCCAGCACTGGGATTACAGGCATAAACCAGCTCACCTGGTCTAGAGAGAACATCTGAATGTTTTAATAGCCACACACATTTACAGCAAAGTCATATCCATTCCCTTTTTAATCTTATTCTGAAAGAATGCTCTCTAAAGCATTTTGTAATCTGTCTAGATAATGTTTCTGTCATGACAGTGATAATCAGCCATGCTCATTAGAGCATATCTCAACATCTAAAAGCTGGGTAAAATGTAAACCTCTTCCTTATTCCCTGACCCTGAAGATTAGTGTGTTTATCAGCACTTGAAGATTGAAGATCAATAAATCTCAAGGCCTTAAAATCTGAGATCCTGTGGTGACAGGAGCCATTTATATAATAACAAGATGGGTAGATTTAGGCTCCCCAAGGTGAGCATGGGACCCACTCATTCACTCTCCACCTGGAATCAGCACTCACAGATGAGTGTTGGGCCCGCACTTCTGAGTCGCACCTGCAAAGTGTCATTCAGAAAAACGGTCACAGTTAACTGGCCAATAATGAAAAATACATTTCATTATTGTGCCAGTGATTTTCTTTCTTTTCTTTTCTTTTCTTTTTTTTTTTTTTTTTT
>NC_045448.1:28526558-28558726 GCF_002776525.5 Piliocolobus tephrosceles
TGGCCTCCCAAAGCTGGGACTACAGACATGAGTTACTGCACCCAGCCATGTGCCAGTGATTTTGATTGAACATTCTAACCATCCTTGTGACTGATGGGGTAGGTAAAAAGACAGCACAGGCACATATTATTTTCCTTTGGTGTGAATCATGTATTTCGGGTGAGGTCATGCACTCTTCTGGACATCATGTTCGTAATTTCTAATCAAAATAACCTGAGATATGTCTTATAAGAGGAGATCATCTTATCCTTATACCTCCAATGACTCAAGCCCATGGTAGGAGCCCAATAAATGTTTGCTGAACTAATCTGAATGAGCATTTCTAAATCATCAGATCAACAATCCCTAGGTTTGAAAAAAGATATTGAAAAAAATCAACTACACCAAAATGCCTTTCAAACAACTTTTCACTAAGAATATCTTTTACAATAACTGTTTTGCTTTATGCCTTCAAAGTACTTTATTTATTTATTTTTTTCTTTTTTGAGATGGCCTCAGTCTGTCGCCCAGGCTGGAGTGTAGTGGTACAGTCTCACCTCACTGCAGCCTTGACCTCCATGGCTCAAGAGATCCTCCCACTTTAGCTTCCCAAGTAGCTGGGACTGTATACCCATGCCATCATGTCTAGCTAATTTTATTTTTTGTGCAGACAAGGTCTCACTAAGTTGCCCAGGCGGGCCTCGAACTCCTGGGCTCAAGTGATCCTCCTACCTCAGCCTCCCAAAGTGCTGGAATCATAGGCATAAGCTTCCATGCTGGTCCAAAGTTATTTTCAAAAACCTTCTTTATAGTCTCATTTTCTAGTGCTTCTCCAAACTGACCACAGATACATGCATCTCAACATCATTAAAAATGATGTTTCAAAATGAGATGCTACCTGTCATCAATAGGCCATGGCCCTGGCAACTTAGGTGCCTCATTCTGAATACACGTCAGAGCTCATGAGTGATGTGCTTTATCCAATGACCTACGGGGCCCTGGGATGAGACACATAGAGTTAATGTAAGTGATTATTTTTTAATAACCAATTGGTATTGGGTAACCAGTAAAAACTAAAAACTTGCAACTTTTTCCTCCTAGTCAGCACATAGATGCAATTTACCAAGTGCTCTCTCCTATGGACTTTGCAACTTTGTAAACACTCACATCATGCTCCATTGCTAGATGGCCCTGTCCCTAACATAGTTAGCATAACCAAGAAAAACATACTGGGCCTACTAGTTGGCTTAGGATTTTCCCAGCGAGAAAAGGAGTCACTTTTTGCAAATAAAAGAGTGACAACGAGGAGTCACAGGGGACATGGCTTATTGACTTTCTGATGAAGGTGGCTATCTTGATGGCTAATTCCACACAGTGGGAAAAATTCAGAGCTTTTGCAAATAAGGATCCACAAAGCTAATTACGTGCTGCTGTCACCAATAGTATAAACCAGAACAGTTCATTCATTTATTTTAAGCCATCAATTCCTTGCTAAGTCCCTGAGGTCATTGATTTGACCCATTTGGCTAAAATTAGCTCTTCAGAAGTCAATATGAAAAATGACCAGGTTACAGCACTGGATGGTCATTCACTAGGGGCATCATCTCATCGTGAGCCAGCAGTGCAATGTGCTGTGTAGGTCATGAGGCTGTTTCTGTGGTCACCACCTACTCAGGGGTCCTGTGACTTGACCTACTGTGTCATCGGGAAGGAATGATGCCCTGTGGGAAATAACAGCCTGCTCGTCCCTGGGCACAACCAGCCTACTGAGTGAGTTCAAACTCCCCCAACACGTAGAGGAGTAAGTGTTTCCCTGCCCTATGGTTTTCATCATCTAAAACTTTGAGATCTCTAAAGTCCCTGTCACAGAGTCACTTAGCCTTTAATTCCAGTTAACGCGTTTCTTGAGCTTCCCTGTGGAAGGCACACAAGGTTCACGGAAACTCACACCGAAGACTCCAAAGGCAAACCATGCTTCCAATCTGGAGGCAGCTGCTTACTGCCATTGTGGAAATCTTAACGTAAGTCCCTAAAATCAGATGGCAAATGGTTTGGGCAACGCTTGGTGATAATTGAGAGAAAGCACGTTTTTCAGATTAGGGCCCCACGTGGTTTAAGTTGCTGAGTTACACAAGACAAAGCCCCAGCAAGCCAAGCCTTTCTCCTGGGTGTGACCTTCCGTGTACAGTGGGCAGTGTCCCCACTCTACAGTCTAGTGTGCAATTTCCTTGCCATTTGTGATACTTCATCGTGGCTTGGATGGCCTTCTGATAAGAGGCCCCCTCTGTAGAAATCGTGATGAGTTAATGATGTGTTTATCAGCTTCTCTCAAGGTGGTGGACAGTTTGTACCAGATAATGTTTAGCTAATCAGCCCATACAAATTTAATCTTATCACTAAATAGTTCTTTTTCCAGGGAGAGCAACTGCTAAAGTGCTTTACTGTATTTCTAAGCTGTGTTTGTCATTAATGATGACATTAGCAAACCTCAAATCAAGGTCTACGGAAATTAGGCCAATGAAATGCGATGTGCTCTATCTTAACAATAAAATCCCAGATTAAGTCAACTCCTCCCACCCAGGTTTGCTTCATCTAGTTTATTACTGTATCTCTTCCTGAGACTCCTTCAGAATGGCCAACTGGAGAACCACCCCTACCACAATCAACCAGTCTATCAGATGAGATCGGGCATGTTCAGGGTGGTATAGCTGTAGACCAATCAGTCTATCTATACACGTGTATGTACACATAGACATAAACATAGGTGTGTGTGTGTGTGTGTGTGTGTGTGTGTTCTGCCTACTACAAATTTAGGAGACAGGAATGGTAGGTTTCAGCTGCCTCTTTAGCAAACTGTAGTGATAATACTTTTGAAGCAAATTTATCTATCTCTTCCGTATTTTTCCAGCCCCAAAGATTTCCGCTAACCTTTGCACACTAGCTAGTGTTCACAGGATTCAGTGTATGATGCATTATGGCAGTAAGAATATAGTGTTTGACTGTTATCACCAGGAGCTAAAATAAACCACTCTAGAGTTGAAGGGAGAAGGTCTTATTTTTTTGTTTTGTTGCCTTTTTAACCCCATCGCCTGATTTATTTGAGAAGAGGTCGTTTTAAAGTTCTCCTGCTCAGCCTAGTGGACATGCGCTAATGTGTACAGCTGGCTTTGTGATTTGATATTGTTCTTCTTTTTTTTTTTTGAGACAGAGTCTCGCTCTGTCGCCCAGGCTGGAGTGCAGTGGCGCGATCTCAGCTCACTGCAAGCTCCGCCTCCCGGGTTCACACCATTATCCTGCCTCAGCCTCCCGAGTAGCTGGGACTACAGACGCCTGCCACCTTGCCCGGCTAGTTTTTTGTATTTTTTAGTAGAGACAGGGTTTCACCTTGTTAGCCAGGATGGTCTCGATCTCCTGACCTCGTGATCCGCCCGTCTCGACCTCCCAAAGTGCTGGGATTACAGGTGTGAGCCACCGCGCTCGGCCTTGATATTGTTCTTCTAACCACATGGTATAGCTGTGGATGACTGGGAAGAGCCAAGTAGGCTATAATCATGTGGAAGGCTGAGTGTGTGCATGGGGTGTGTGTGTGTGTGTGTGTGAGGGTGGATTCAAGGCATGGTGAGGGGGAGGAGAAAGAACACTGAAGAAAGATACTCAGCACCTCTTGAGTCTAAGAGACAGAGCTGTCATCAGTCTGTGCAATGGCAGCTACAGTTGTGAGGGCCACAAGACAATGTATACATATACATGGGAAAAAACTCTAGTCTTTTTTTCTTTTTTAGTGAAGGGGTCTCACTATATTGCCCAGGCTGGTCTCAAACTTCTGGGCTCAAGTGATCCTCCCAACTTGGCCTCCCTAAGTGCTGGGATTATAGGTGTGAGCCATTGCATGCAGCCCAATCTTTACTTATGTATTTTTTTTAGAGATGGGCTCACTTTGTTGCCCAGGCTGGAGTGCAGTGGCGCAATCATAGCTCACTGCAGCCTCTGCCTCCTGGGCTTGATTCCAGGCTTTTCAGGTCCAAGCGCAGTACTTGACTGCAGTCAATGACTTTGATAGAGACCAAGTGTCTCTATCAGTGATTCTCAAAATGTGGTACCAGACTGGACTGGCAGCATCAACATTACCTGGAAATTTGTTGCAAATGCAAATCCTTGGGCCCACCCCAGACCTATTGAGTCAAAAATTCTGAAGGTGGTGCCCAGCCATCTGTGGTTTCATAGGCTCTCCAGGTGATTCTGATGCAGGCTCAAGTTGGAGGACTGCTGCTCTATATATTTTGCACGCATATATTTACAACTATGTATGTGTGAGTTTGTATCCTTTCGTAGGAAGAGGCAAGAACTTTTACTTTTCCAATGAGAACAAATCCTCATTGGGGGCGGCTGTCCCCACTGGCAGACAGCATGGAAGGAAGTAGACAAGATGTCTCCATGGAAGGTGATGAGACCTGGAAGTCCCCGAGTATGTTTTCCACTCAGTGTTAATCTGGCTTCCTGCACAGGTGTAATTCTACAGCCACAATTTGGATGTTGACGGGTGCTGTGGGTTATATGTAGGCCAGCTGTGTCAAAATCATCTCATCCTGTGTTTCACTGCAGGCCTGCAAGCTTTCTTTTTTTTTGAGACGGAGTCTCCCTCTGTCTCCCAGGCTGGCTTGCAGTGGCGCGATCTCAGCTCACTGCAACCTCCTCCTCCCAGGTTCAAGCAATTCTCATGCCTCAGCCTCCCAAGTAGCTGGGACTACAAGTGCACACCTCCACGCCTGGCTAATTTTTGTATTTTTAGTAGAGACGGGGTTTCGTAATTTCGTCATTTTGGACAGGCTGGTCTCAAACTCCTGACCTCAGGTGATCTGCCCGTCTCGGCCTCCCAAAGTGCTGGGGTTGTAATCTGGTCACGCTACAGGCTTTATAAGCTGTCTTTTGCAAAGAAGGCTGTTGAGAAAGCCTCCTGCAGACAACTTTCAGTTTATCCCTCTTAAGCAATGGCCCACTGATATGTACCAGGGTGGGCCACTCCCCGGTACAAACTCTATACTAGGCTTCTTCCAAGCCACAAGAACTATTTCAACAATTTAGTGCAGCGTTGCACCACTAGACAACAGAAGCACATCAGCAATGGTGGAGCTGTGGCCAAGTCAGGGTGACTTTGGGGGTGAGGTAATTGGGGGAGTGGGAGGTGAGCTTGTGACCTGAGAGACCAAGCTATATATAGCTTAAGGAATTCTAGGTGTGGCCCCCCAAATACACTACGATTCACATTCTTATGTGTATGAGGTAAAGAGGTAGGTAGATACAGTATCTGTGTGTGTATGTGAGTAATTACATATATAGCAATATCTGTGTTAAACTCCTAACTTGTTTGCCAGGCATAACAGCCTATAATCCCAGTGACTCAGGAGGCTGAGATGGGAGGATCACTTGAGCCCAGGAGGTCGAGGCCACAGTGAGCCACGATCACACGCCACTGCACTCCAGCCTAGGTGACAGAGTGAGACCTTGCCTCAAAAAATAAAAATAAAATGAATATATTGATAGATGCTATAATATAATTGAATCTTGAAAACATTATGCAAAGTAGAAGCCAAACACAGTCATATATTATATTATTCTATTTATATGAAATGTCCAGAATAGATAAATCCATAGAAGCAGAAAGCAGATTATTGATTACCAGATATTGGTTAGGCCCTGTGGCCCTAACCTACCTTTCCAAGGTGGTTTTCTCTTTGCTGTCTCATATATGCTTCATGGAAGCAAACTGTGTGACTAACTGGGCTTTCAAGACATCCAAGCTTGACCCTACCACATCCATCCATCAGGCTTTTCCCTCCATTACCCAATCTCACGCTCCCTCATCCTTCTCTTATTCCTGAGGCTTAATTCAAATGCGACCTTTTCCATGAAGCCTGCTGTGACCCTCTCCTCAGGCCCCCCCAGGGGGAGATCATCCCTCCAGCTCTATAACCTTACATCACTTCACACCTCTCTTAGTGTTTATCAGTCTTACACCATAGTAACTATGGCTATTTCTCATTTTCTCCTTAGCTTGTGAGCTTTTTGAGGGCATTCTCTGTATCTGATCACTGTGTGGTCTCCAAAGCACCCAGCCACTGCTTGGTGTTCAATATGTTTGTCCTGTGAGTTAATAGCTGCCACATCACACAGAATGCTTAAAAGATAAAAAATACATATAGTCAAGCTGTGGAAAACAGCTTGATGCTTCCTCAAAAAGATAAGCATAGGATTACCATGTAACCCACCAATTCCACTCTCAGGTATATACCAAAATGATTGAAAACGGGCATTCAAACAAACACTTGTACACAGATATTTATAGCAGCAGTAGTCACAATAGCCCAAAAGTGGAAACAACCCAAATGCCTGTCAGTGGATGAATGGATAAACAAAAGTATGGTACATCCATACAATGGAATATCATTCAACAATAAAAAAGAATGAAGTGGCTGGGCTCTGTAGCTCATGCCTGTAATCCCAGCACTTTGGGAGGCTGAGGTGGGAGGATCACTTGAGGCCAGGAGTTCGAGACCAGCCTGGGCAACATAGGGAGACTCTCTCTACAAAAAGTAAAAAATTGGCTGGGCATGGTGGTATACACTTATAATCCCAGCTACTCAGGAGGCTGAGGTGGGAGGACCACTTGAGCCCAAGAGGTCGAGGCTGCAGTGAGCCATGATCATAAGCCACTGCACTCCAACCTAGGTGACAGAGTGAGACTTTGTCTCAAAACATAAAAATAAAACGAATGTATTAATACATGCTATAACATAATTGAACCTTGAAGACATTATGCAAAATAGAAGAAGCCAAACATAAAAAGTCACGTATTATATGATTCTATGTACATGAAATATCCAGAATAGATAAATCCATAGAGGTAGAAAGCAGGGTATTGGTTACCAGGGACTGGGAGAAGGGGGAAATGGAGGTGACCACTTAATGGGTATAGGGTCTCCTTTTGGGGTAATGAAAATGTTTCAGAGCTAGATAGAGGTGATAGTTGCACAACATTGTGAACGTACTAAATGCCACTGAACTGTTCACTTTTAAATGGTTAATTTTAGTTATGTGAATTTCATCTCAATTAAAAAACAGTCAACTGGGCGCATTGGCTCTCGCCTGTAATCCCAGCACTTTGGGAGGCCGAGCCGAGCAGATCACAAGGTCAGGAGATTGAGAACATCCTGGCCAACACGGTGAAACCCCGTCTCTACTAAAAATACAAAAATTAGCCAGGTGTGGTGATGCGTGCCTGTAATCCCAGCTACTCAGGAGGCTGAGGCAGGAGAACAGCTTGAACCTGGCAGGTGGAGGTTGCAGTAAGCCAAGATCGGACCACTGCACTCCAGCCTGGGCGACAGAGCGAGACAGCGTCTCAAAAAAAAAAAAAAAAAAAAAAAAAGTCAGTGGCATAAAAGTATTCCCTTTTCACTTTAGAGAAACTGAACTGATTTTGATAGGATGATGTAATATTTTATCCCAAATATCATCAGATCCTAGAATAGATTAAGTATTGGTTGCATTTCCATGGCAATTCCTTCCCTCCTCCCAAATCACCTTGCCAAGGGCCTGCCACCACTCACCTTGTAGCATCTGGTCTCACCAAACGCGAACACAGCTCCCCACTTAAAGCAGGATCCACCTTTAAGCTTGCTGTTCCGGTGTCCAGGTGCCCCAGAGAGGAAGCCAGCAGTCAGACTCCACGGCTGGCACTGCAGAGCCCATTGACAAGAATGGGTTTTTCCTGTCTTTTATCCAAGGTGTCTTGGTGGTTAAAACTGACTTTTTCTTCATTATCCTAGAAGTTATTCCTTTGTTTCAGAGTAGATGGGTCCAGTGCTTTCCTGGAAGCCCCATTTTCCACTCACTCCTGCTTATATTCTTAGTTCATAGGCTGAAGCCGGCTGACATCAACGTAATTGGAGCCCTGGGTGACTCTCTCACGGTAAGTGACCCTGATGCAGAAGGGGCAGGAGGGGAAAAGATTTTGACTAATATGAGAATCTGAAGAGGAAAATGGAGAAAGAAGGTCTCACTCCTGGCTCTTAGATGCTGCCATCTCAGGTCCTGATCTCCATCTCTCCATTGTCCGACCCACTCTGGCATTCAACAGCATTCACTTCCCATCATGGTTTCCCACCTCCATTCTGGTCTCATCTTTCTCCCCCAATGCTGAGATGAAGGAGAGAGCAGGAAGTAGAGGGACTCTAGAGGGAGTGTGGGTGACAGGAGTGACCCACCCCAAGTCACACAGCTGGTCAGCAGTGCGGCAGGATGGATAAGATCTCCAGACCATGCTGTAGAACTAACTCCTCCAAGGATCCAGTGCTTGGTTTTGTCCATGTAGAAAAGCTAAGGGAAGGTACCAGGACGAGGGGTGAAGAGATGATGAGACAGGAGCAAGTGCTAATGGGGGCAGGGAGGTTGGGGAGGGTGGGAAGACGGGAGTCTATGGAAGAGGCAGATAGGCCAGAGATGTTCCAAATCCACCTCTGCATCTGCCCCAGGGTGACACCTCAGACCCTGCCAAGCACTATCCATGAAAAGCAGAATCAGGCCTTTTGAGAGCCTGGGGGCCGGGGGTCCCAGAGGTTCCTAGACACAGCTTCCATTCAGCAGCCTCTCATCAGAGTCCAGCTGCTATTCCCTGGGCCAGTAGAATACAGGGTTTGCAGCTGAATCCTCCCCAAGAACAAGCCGACACCTCTCATGTCTATGGCGTATCACAGTGATATCGTCCCACTCAGTGGGATGTATCTTCATGACAAAATCCTGTGAGGTATGACTTTCTTTAAATTCAACCACTAAAGTCTGAGCCCAGTGGCTCACATCTATAATCCCAGCACTTTAGGAGGCCAGGGTGGGAGGATCACTTGAGGCCAAGAGGTCAACACCAGCCTGGGCAACATAGCAAGACTCCATCTCTACAAAAATGAAAAAAAAAAAAAAAAAAAAGCTAGGCATAGTGGCTTACATCTGTAATCCCAGCACTTTAGGAGGCCAGGGCAAAAGGATCACTTGAGGCCAGGGGGTCAAGATGAGCCTGGGCAACATAGCAAGACCCAATTTCTACCAAAAAAGAAAAAAAAATTAAGCCTAGTGATGCATGCCTATAGTCCCAGCTACTTGAATGGCTGGGGCTAGAAGATCACTTGAGCTCAGGATTTCGAGGCTGCAATGAGCCATGATGGTGCAACTGCACTCCAGGCTGGACAACAGAGCAAGGCCGTGTCTCTAAATCAGTAAGAAGGTGAATGAAGCTGGGCAAGGTGAAGTGCCCCAGGCCACACAGCTTGTAAGTGCTCGAGTCAGGATCAGAACTCAGGGATCCTGACCCTAAGTCCAGGGCCCTATCCCTGTGCTGTGACAGCCTCCTCCATGGCCCCTCAGCCACTCTTCTCCCCAAAGGCCTGACTGCTCATAACCTCCCAGGAAGGACTGGCAGACTGGGCCTTAGCAGCTTCATATACTGCTTATCCCAACCTCTTCCTGCCCGGCGGGGCCTGGCACCACCTCCTCCCAATTCCCTGGTCTCATTGAAGATACTCTCAGGACAAGGGGTCGTCACATCTCAGCACAGCTGTTCAGGAGTTCCTAGGGAGGAAGCACTTTGGGTGTGAACCTGCCTGGCAGGTAGCAAAGGAACTGGGCACCAGAGAGCAAGGATCACACCTGGGGGCCTCTTGTGGAGACCAGACTTCATCCCCCACTGCCTGGGAGGCCTGTCTCGGCATGCGCTTCCAAATGCTCAGAAACCACGTGCTTTAGGCAAGGGAAATGCACCTGAAGAATGTCCACATTGTGCTTTCTTCAGCTGATGATGGCTACATGGGATTTCATTTTATTACTACATTTTAAAGTGTGCATAGGTGAGAGATATTGGTATAAAAGGATAATGATCTATTTCCTTTTATGATATATTTCACAACTTTTAAAAACATGAGAAAAACAGGACACTAAAATGTATCCTTTTGAAAAGGTACAGTCTAATTTCAAGAGCACTTTTGCTAGACAAGTTTCACTTGGTCTTGGCCTAGGCAGAGTTTCTTGGAATGAAGCAGAGCTGCGAACAGCACCAGGCCTTCCCAGTGGGCGCTCTCACTCACCTCTGAAAAGGCAGGATGCATATGGAGATATGGTGCCATCTAGACCCTAGATCCCAGAGAGTGCCCCGGCGGTCCTGGCTGGCATAAGAACTTAGACCTTTTGGCAGGCAGGCGGAGGTGGGCGACTGGGGGAGGCAAAGAAACTCACCCCCTCGTTGTTCTCTCTCAGGCAGGCAATGGGGCTGGGGCCACACCTGGAAACCTCTTGGACGTCTTGACTCAGTACCGAGGCCTGTCCTGGAGGTGAGCGAGGGAGTGGCAAGGCCCCAAAGACCCCTTCATTGCAGAGCAAGGGAAACCCCCTGAGCATTCTAGAAAACAACACCTTAAGCAGGAGGTGGGCTGCTTTGTTCTTTTCTATGACCAACTTCTAGGTTTAATTTGAAAAAGGTGTTCACCAGCCTCCTCAAACCACTACATTGCCCAGAACAGTAGCTGAGCCTTGAGCCAGGAGTCTAGGAGAGAAACTACATAAATGTTTGGGTTGGAAATGCTTCTCTGGCTTCCATTTCTCCCTCTGCGATATAATCTCAGAAGGAGGCAGTGGCCTGAGTGATGCACAGATCATTGCCTTTGGAACCAGAGTTGTAACTGAGCCCTAGCTACCCAGCTGGATGTAACCTTGGGCAAGTTCCCTAACCTCTCTGAGCCTCTCTTCTCATGTCTGATGCAGAAATAATGCTACTACCTGAGCACTGTCTGAGGACTGGAAAGAATTTAAGTGTCCAGCACACTGTTTGACACAAAGTATCTGCTAGTTGGCATTGTTGTTATAGGGCCTTTATTTTACAGATGAGGAAACAAGGCTCAGAGAGGGCAAGTAACCTGACCAAGATCACAGAGCCAGAAGGTAAAAGATCATGAAGCAGAGCAGATACTTTCTGGCCCCTACCAGTGCATTCCCTTATCATGTATCACTTTGGGCAGGCTTATTTCTGCTCTGCATGTGATCAAACCTCTGCTGCAAGTCTGGGAAGGGTTGGTGTTTCCTCACCTGGAATCTGGCATTTCCATCTGACACCTGCTTTAACCTGAGTGCTGACTCTCTGGCATCCTTCCTCACGTTGCTGCACAGTTAAAACCCAAACATTTGGAGAACCTTTTAGATGCTCCTAGACACACTTGGCACAGAATGGGACGGGGGTGTGGAAAAGCAGGGAATCCAGTCCACTCTGGAATGCTGCATATTTGCACGCCTAGAAATCCTTCTAACTTTGATCACCTTGGAATTTTAGTATTGGCTTGGAAGATGGCTGACTCTCTAGAAGACACCTTTTAAAAACGGCTTTTACAAGCCAAGCAGGAAGAGAAAAGAGAAAAAAGTAGGGCCAACGTTTTTAAGACTACGTTTACACCAATAATATTAATGCACGGTGCAGTGGCTAGTTGGAAAGGGGCTGGCAGACGAGGGACTACTTCCCCTTTGAAAGCAGGGGTACAAGGAACCAACCTACCTCCCCTGCCCCAGCATCAGTGGAAATCAGCCGCCGGTTTAAAGCTGGCTTGTTGTTTGATGTGCTGGCCTATCGGGAGGGGAGCCATATTCTGGTTTGCTTTTTCCGTTTTTCTACTGAAGTGATGGGAAAGGGCAAGCTCCAAGCCCCACAGCTGTTTCTCGGGAGACGGGCGTTTCTGGCTAGTGTCTGAAGGGTCTTGGCGTGGCTGGCATTTTAACCTTTCATTTTCTTTCTTGGACCCACAATACAGCGTCGGCGGAGATGAGAGCGTCAGCACCGTTACCACCCTGGCCAGTGAGTACACTGCGGCGGGCGGGCGGTTTGATTTGGGGCGGCCCCTGCAAGCTTCCCGCTCCCCCGGCGGGTGGCGCCGGCCTCGGGAGGAGCCCCGGCTGCAGGAGCCCACTAAATTCACCAGGGGGCGCTGCCTCCCAAGACTCCCCGCTCCGCTTCCGACAGTGACGAAAGCCTTGGAGTTGGGGGCGGAGCGGGCTTCGAGGCTTGGGGGCCGGGGGCGGGGAGGTGTCAAAAAGAAATTGTCTTTGACCAAGGAAGGAAGAAAGTAAAGCAGGGAAAAAAAGATCTCAGATCACATCTTAGTGCAAGTCATTAAAAACTGATTCAATAATCTGGCATGAGATTAGAGAGAATAAAGAAAAGTGATTCAAGAATGAAGAAAAGGAAACCAGGGTGTGCGGCGCCTGCCTTTCCGAGCAGGTAACCCCTCTGCGAGAGGCATCGATCCAGGCACCTGGAGCGCAGGAACAGCTGCGCACAGACATTGAATTGCGGGGTTGCTGTAGGAACTGCTGCTCTTGCCGCAGGAGGATATGAAGTTACCTTGTCCGGGCTGTGCAGACACAGCCATCTTTGGGACTCAATGCTTTTCTTAATTTACTTCCCACCAACCTGCTCGGAATGATTGGTTTTTTCTTTATTTTTTTTGAGACGTAGTCTTGCTCTGTTGCCAGGCTGGAGTGCAGTGACGCCATCTGGGCTCAATGCAGCCTCTACCTCCCTGGTTCACACCATTCTTCTGCCTCAGCCTCCCTAGTAGCTGGGACTACAGGCGTCTGCCACCATGCCCGGCTAATTTTTGTATTTTTAGTAGAGATAGGGTTTCACTATGTTGGCCAGGATGGTCTCAATTTCCTGACTTCGTGATCTACCCGCCTTGGCCTCCCAAAGTGCTGGGATTACAGGCGGAATGACTTTTTAAAACCTGACTGTATTCTCTGAAGGGTCTGGTCTTATCATCTTTTTAAAATTCTCCCCAGTGCATACACATCTCCGTGCTTGTTCTTAAAGTATGCAAGCCATACATGTTTAAATTGAATTATTTCCCTGGAATCTTCTGGCTGATAATTTTATCTGGGAGGAATTTAATTGGTACCATTCTCATTTACTTCCCTGGTACATATCCCTTTGTAATATATCTTTAGAAGCTAACAACTTGAACTTGAAGCCACCAAGACTTGGATGAGGGGGACATCATAGCTTAATCTCCACATAGGCAGAGCAGAGTTGAGCAGACTTCACGTTACCTGTTTTGGTTTTTTGTAAATCCTGTTGAATATAGGTAGACAGGGTTCTGTGACACAAGCACTTCTTGCTTTCTTTATATCTAGGTCTACATATGTGAGCTATAAATCAGTTCCTCTATTGCTAGGAGATGGTTCAGGGTGCTTTTGTGAGTGTGATGAACTTGGCTGTGGGATGGCCCAATGTATACAACAGCTTTCTGGGCTCTCTACTTCCATGCTCCTATCATGGACAAGATAATTGAATATTATTTGGCTTCACCTCTTTCCCCAAAGTAATTTGCAAAGGATTGAGACAATGTCACCCCTCAGGTGGATGACTCCCCTGACACACTTAGCCCAGAAATGGATTACCAGCTATTTAGACTCTTCTTGCTAGAGATGTGAAGACTATTTGATTGTAGGGGCTAGATAATCCATGGGGAAATAACTATATGGAAATGTGTTAGAAAACTCATAAGAATGTAAGGACAGAACAAAATCCCCATTCAACCCCCTGTTCAATTTAATTCAGCAAATATTCCAGTGCTGGAGTGCTTGGAAAATAGGAGAACAGTGCCCCAATGACATCACCAAAGTCTCTTTGGCAGCATGTCTTCCTAAAGACAGACACATGACTAATATTTATAGATGTGTACAAAGCTTAGGGGAAAATAAACATAGAGGTTATTAACCCTGTCTTCTGAAAAGGAGCTTCAAGAATGAGAATTCGTCAGGTAAGGAAAGGGGAGAGAATGTTCCTGGCAGAGATAACTGCCTGCACCAGCAAGTTGTTGCCCTATTCAATGTGTGGTTCCTCCCTATGACATTCTTCCTAAGTAGCTGGGTAGGCTGTGCTGAGTTCCTTCTACCTCCTAGGGAACCTACCACTTCCTAGGACAAACCATTCCACTTTCAAATTGCTCAGGTGATTTCACAGTCCTTTCTTCTCTTGAGTAGAAATCAGAGCAATTTCCATTTGTTAGTGTGATGTCCCCAAACCTCAAGGAACGAGTCCAATCCGTCTGTGCTGAGTAAACCTGCAGCAGTGCTGGGTTCTAGCAAGCATTCTACTGGAAGGGGCCCTAAAGTCCTGGCTACTACCCACCCAGTTTCTTTCTCATATCCTAGCAGATTGTGAGACAGTGGGGGCAAGTGCCCTTGTATTGGAGCTGAGAGACCAGCCATTCTCAGCAGCTACATGACTTTGAGCAAGTCTCCAAGCTTGTCTAAACTTTGCTTTATTTCTAATTCAGTACATAAACGTGTTGAGCATTATATGAGGCCCTGGGGTATACGGACTCTGCTCTCAGGAGGGCTCACCAAGTTGGAAAGATGGAAAAGTGAAAAGTGTGGATCCATATTAGTAAAGGCAATTAGAATGCATGAGATTGCAAAGTTCAACAAAACTGACAAAACTTTAACTAGACTGGCAAAAGGGAGGGGGAATCAAAATCAAGAATGAAAGAGGAGATACTACCAACCTTACAGGAATAAAAAGGATTATTAGAGAATACCATGAACAGTTGTATGCCAATAAATCAGATAACTTGGATGAAATGGACAAATTCCTAGAAAGGCACAAACTACTGAAACTGACTCCATAAAAAGTAGAAAATCTGAATAGATTTATAACAAGCAAAGAGATTGAATTAATAATTTTAAAACTTCCTACCCAAAAAAGCCCAGACTGTCTCTGGCTTTGCTGGTGAATTCTATCGAACATTAGTATCAATCACCAGTTCTTCACAAACTCCTCCCAAAAACAGAAGAGGAAGGAATGCTTCACACCTCATTCTATAAGTTTTACCCTGATAGCAAAATAAGACAAAGACATCACAAGGGAAGCAAAGTATGACCAGTAAGTATTATGAATGTAGACCCAGAAATCCTACAGAAAATACTAGCAAACAAAATCCAGCAATAATATATATAAATAAATAAATATATATATATCTCATGACTAAGTGGAATGAGCCCAGGAATACGAGGTTAGTTTTCAACCTCAAAATCAATTAATGTAATATTCTATGTCAATAGGATAAAAGACAAAAACCACACATCATGATCATCTCAATGGATCAGAAAAAGCATTTAACAAAAATCTAACACCACTTCACGATAGAAACACTCAACAAAGGCTGGATGCCGTGGCTCATGCCTGTACTACCAGCACTTCGCGAGGCCTAGGCAGGTGGATCACTTGAGGTCAGGAGTTTAGAGACTAGCCTGGCCAACACCGTGAAACCCTGTCTCCACTAAAAACACAAAAATTAGTCAGGTGTGGTATCAGGTGCCTGTAATCCCAGCTACTTGGGAGGCTGAGGCACAAGAATCGCTTGAGCCTGGGAGGCAGAGGTTGTAGTGAGTTGAGATTGTGCCACTTCACTCCAGCCTGGGTGACAGCATAAAACTGTCTCAAAATAAATAAATAAAGTAAAAAAAGCAACAAATTAAAAATAGAAGGAAAATTTCTCACTCTGATAAAGGGTATCTTTTAAGAGCCCACAGCTGACATCACAGGCAATGGTGAAAGATGGAATGCCGCCCCCTCTCTCTGATATCAGGAGTGAGACAAGGATGCATGCTCTTGCCACTTTTATTCAGCATCACACTGGCCATGGCAGTTAGGCAAGAAAATGAAAGAACAAGTACCAACATTGGAAATAAAGAAATAAAACCACTTCTATTTAAAGATGACATGATACTATATAGAGACTATCCCAAGAAATCCACTAAAAATTATTACAGCTAATAAGTGAGTTCAGTGATTACAAGGTACAAATCAATATACAAAAATGTAATTCTTTATACCAGCAATTAATATGAAAATGAAATTCCATTTGCAATAGCATCAAAAATAATAAAATACTTGGGAATAAATTTAACCAGAAAAGAGCATCTCTTTTACTGTTAAGATCACAAAACATTGCTGAAAGAAATTAAAGACCTAAGTAAGTAGAAAAACATCTGACATTCATGGATTAGAAGATTTAATATTCTTAAAATGATAATACTCCCCAAATCTATGGATTCAATGTGATCCCTATCAAAATTCCAGGTAGCTCTTTGGCAGAGATTTGCAAGCTGACCCTAAAATTCATGTGGAAATTCAGGGGACCCAGACTATCCCAAGAAATCTAGAAAAGAACAAATTCAGAGGATTTATACTTACCAATTTCAAAACTTACTATAAAGCTATAGTAATCAAGACGTGGTACGAGCATAAAGATAGACATATCAAACAATGGACTAAGATTGAGAGTCAGAAATTAAACTCTCATATTGATGGTTAACTCATTTTCAGCAAGGATGCCAAAACCAATGGGGGAAAGAATAGTCTTTTCAATAAATTGTGCTGAAACAACTAGATACACACCAAAAAAATGAGGTTGAACCCCTACCTCACACCTTATACAAAAATTTACTCAAAATGAATCATAGACCTAAATGTAAGAGCTAAAACTAACTCTAGGAAGAAAATATAGGAGCAGATCTTTATGATCTTGAGCTAAGCAAAGTCTTCTTCAAAATACCACTAAGAGCACAAGTGACAAAAGAAAAATCTATATTTTGCACTTCAAAGGATAACATATCATATATCAAAGAAAGTAAAGACAATCCAAAGGGTGGAAGTAAACACTTGCCAATCCTATATCTAATAAGAAACTTGTATCTAGAAATTATAAAGAACTCTTACAACTCAATAATAAAAAGATAACCCAGTTAAAATTGGGCAAAGGATCTGAATAAACATTTCTACAATTGGCTAGTAAGCACATGAAAATATGCTCAACATCAGTAGCCATCAGTGCAAATCAAAACCACCACGAGATACCAATTCACATCCACTAGCATGGTTGTAATAGAAAGATAATAAGTGTTGATGAGGATATGGAAATATTGAAGCCCTCAGAAACTGCTGGTGGGAATGTAAAAATGGTGTAGCTGCTTTGAGAAAAGTCCTGGCAGTTCCTTAAAAGGTTAAACAGGGTTAGGGCTAGGGTTAAACAGAGTTTAACCTTTTCTACTCTTAGATACATATCCAAGAGAAATCCACACAAAAACTTGTACACAAATGTTCATAGCTGCATTTTTCATAATACCCAATATGTGGAAATAACCCCAAAGCCCCATCAACTGAAGAATGGATAAATAAAATGTGGTATATCCATACAATGGAATATTATTCAACAGTAAAAAGGAATGCAGTACAGATGCATGCTACAACATGGGCAAATGTTGAAAATAGTACGCTAAGTGAAAGAGGCCAGTCACAAAACGTATGTTGGGCTATATGATTTCATTCATATGAAATGGCCTGAATAAGCAAGACTACAGAGACAGAGTAGATCCACAATTGCCACGAGGTTTCAGGGAATGGGGAGTGACTGCTAGTGGGTACTGGGTTTCTTTCTGGGGTGATGAAAATGTTCTAAAGTTGATTACATGGTGATGATTGTACAACTATGTGAATATGCTAAAAGTTATTGAACTGTATACTTTAAATTGGTAAATTTTGTGGTAAGTGAATTATATTTCAATAAAGCTACTATGTATGTAGTAAAAAAGAAAACTACATGAGAAAAGCATGTAACCCAGACTCACATTTCCTCAGCAATAATTGATGAAACATCTGTTGTGTGCTGCCCTGTTGTTAAGCACCAGACTGTTGAACGTTTTCTTCCCATGCTGAGCGAAGATTGGAGCAAGAGTAAGGGCTGTGGAGTGGGGACTCTGTTCCCTAACACCTGCTGGTATTTATCAAAGGAATTTGAAGATTGCTTTGCGGTAGTCACTAAGCGTGTCTTTTCCTTGTGTTTGCAGACATCCTCCGGGAATTCAACCCTTCCCTGAAGGGCTTCTCTGTTGGCACTGGGAAAGAAACCAGTTCTAATGCCTTCTTAAACCAGGCTGTGGCAGGAGGCCGAGCTAAGTGAGCTGGGGTGACGGGGGCGGTGAACAGCACATGTCCTCTGGGGACCAGAGTGGGGCTTGGCCTAAACTGGGTTTATGGCTGAAGGTTGAAGGGCTTCGTCAGGGGAAGGGGTTTGAGGGCCAAAGGCTGAACGGGGCTGTCTTGGAGGTGTTACAGAAATCTGTGAGCCTGCCCTAACACCCACCCGGAGAAACTAGTCACAGTGGACTCTGATGCCAGGCATATGCTCTGAGCAGATTACTTTGCCTGCCTGTAAATCTCACGTAAGACATAGATTATAAGCGGGCTCACTCTGCATCCCAGTTGTCGCTGCTATGTCACTGCTGTTTCAGAGTCCTGCTCTCCCTCCCTTCCTCAGCTGTGCCTTTTGGGCTCTAAACTCTGCATCCTTCCAGGATCCCGGGAAGAGCACCAGCCCTGGGAGGGGAGGCCCTAAGTGCAAGCTCAGTTTCCTCCCTGGCCTCTCTAAGCCTCAGACTCTAAGAGGTGGGGCTGGTTAGGAACCTCTCCCACAGGGCGGTCATGAAGCTCAAATGTCGTGTTGGATATGAAGGTTCTGGTGAGCTGTAAATAGTGGACACATGACACGTGTTGGTCAAAATGGTAGTCCTGGCAGTAATGCCCACCTCGGGGGAAACATCAGTGAGCACAGCCATGACTGTGCCATGGCCCCTGGGCATGGCCAGGCCGGTCCTCAAGAGTGGGCAGGTCAGCTTTCCTAGGTCCCATCCCTCCACTGCACTCCAAGATTCCAGGGCCTTGAGTGCTGCTTGGGTTTGCTGCCTGGTCAGAGAGCAAGTGAATGCCGTACCTAATCAAGGAAACATAAATTGGAAGATCCTTTCTTATACTATTTGTATTTATTTTTAATTTTTATTTCAACACTTTTTGGGGTACAGGTAGTTTTTGGTTACATGAGTAAGTTCTTTAGTGGTGATTTCTGAGATTTGGGTGCACCTGTCACCTGAGCAGTGTCCACTCTACCCAGTATGTAATCTTTAATCCTTCACCTCCCCCACCCTTCCTCTCTGAGTCCCCAAAGTCCATTATATCATTCTTTTTTTTGTTTGTTTTTTGAGACAGGGTCTTGCTCTGTTGCCCAGGCTGGAGTACCGTAGCACAATCTCAGCTCACGGCAATTCTCCACTCCCAGGTTCAAGCGATTCTCCCACCTCAGCCTCCCAGGTAGCTGGGATCACAGGCACACATCACCATTCCCAGCTAAATTTCATTTGTATTTTTCGGTAGAGCTGGGGTTTCACCATGTTGGCCAGGCTGGTCTTGAACTCCTGACCTCAAGTGATATGCCCGCCTAGGCCTCCCAAAGTGCTGGGATTACAGGCGTGAGCCACCATGCCTGGCCCATTATATCAGTCTTATGCCTTTGCATCCTCATAGTTTTGCTCTCCCACTTATAAGTGAGAACATACAATATTTGGTTTTCCATTCCTGAGTTACTTCACTTAGAATAATGGCTTCCAGCTCCATCCAAGTTGCTGCAAAGCACATTATTTCATTCCTTTTTATGGCTGAGTAGTATTTCATGGTGTATATAGACCCCATTTTTTTTTATCCACTTGTTGGTTGATGAGCACTTAGGTTGGTTCTATATCTTTGCAATTGCAAATTGTGCTGCAATAAACATGCATGGGTGTGTGTCTTTTTCATATAATGACTTATTTTCCTTTAGGTAGATACCCAGAAGTAGGATGGCTGGATCAAATGGTGGTTCTACTTTCAGTTCTTTAAGGAATCTCCACACTGTTTTTCATGGTGGTTGTACTAGTTTACACTCCCACCAGCAGTGTAAAAGTGTTCCCTTTCACCATATCCAGGCCAACATCTATTATTTTTTGACCTTTTAATTATGGCCGTTCTTGCAGGAGTAAAGTGGTATTTCATTGTTTTAATTTGCATTTCCCTGATATTTGGTTATGTTGAGCATTTTTTCATGTTTGTTGGCTGGTTGTATATCTTCTTTTGAGAATTGACCATTCATGACCTTTGCCCACTTTTTGATGGGATGATTTGGTTTTTTTAGATCCTATTTTTAATCACAAATACCACACTACATTGTGGTTCCTAGGAATCATGTGGTTTGGTTCCTAGATTTCCTGACATCCTTCCAGCTCTCAGCACCATCCTGAGACCGTGAGCCACCTAAGTAGCTTTCTTATTCATCGCCAGTAGGGAAGGTGACAGTATCCAAAGTAATGGGTAACACAAACCCCAATAGGTTTAGTTTGTTTGTTTGAGACAGAGTCTTGCTCTGTTGCCCAGGCTGGAGTGCAGTGGCACGATCTCGGTTCCCTGCAACCTCCGCCTGCCAGGTTCAAGTGATTCTCCTGCCTCACCCTCCTGAGTAGCTGGGACTATGAGCACATTTTTTGTATGTTTAGTAGAGACAGAGTTTCACCGTGTTAGCCAGGATGATCTCGATCTCCTGACCTCATGATCTGCCCGCCTCGGCCTCCCAAAGTGCTGGGATTACAGGTGTGAGCCACCGCATCCAGAAGGCCCAATAGGTTTTATGGTGAATTCTGGGGCTTTCTTTTCCTTTTGATGGTGATAGAGTTAAAAGGCTACAGGTTTACTGCTTTAATAGTACCATCGTCTTGCTTTTTCCAAGCATATATGGGCTGGTAGTATAAGAGGAAAGACAGTTGTAAGCATGATTAGGTCAGGAAGGCATCCAAGAATGAAACCTTAGAGTCAAGAGCATGAAAGTAACCAAAATGAGTGTGATTCGTTTGGCCCTGGGTTTCTGTCCTTGCTTTGCCAGAGGACTTGGGGCTCTTTCATGCAAGCAATCCAAGCACATCCTGGGTGGCAGGGAAAAGTTGGGGGTTATTATTCCTGTATTACAATAGAAGAAACTATGGCACAAAGAGGCCACATGGCCTGAACAGATGCTTCGACTTGACCACATAGTCTGGCCTTGTGCCCTGCAGGCTTTATTCCAGGTCTGACAATAGCTGTCATGCGGATACAGCAGTGCACCATTTACAAGGTACCCTCACATTTATCGTCCCTGTAGTCTGCACAATAACCATTAGATAAACTGAGCAAAACATCCAATTTCCATGTTTTACCGATGGTAAAATTGAGCTTTGGCCAGGCACAGTGACTCACACATGTAATCCCAGCACTTTGGGAGGCCAAGGTGGGCAGATTACTTGAAGTCAGGAGATCGAGATCAGCCTGGCCAACATAGTGAAATCCCATCTCTACAAAAAATACAAAAATTAGCCAGGTGTGGTGGCAGGTGCCTGTAATTCCAGTTACTTGGGAGGCTGAGACACGAGAATCGCTTGAACCTGGGAGGTGGAGGTTGCAGTGAACTGAGATCACGCTGTTGCACTACAACCTGGGTGATAGCGCAAGACTCAGTCTCAAAAAAAAAAAAGAGTTTCAGAGTGGTTGAGTAATCATCCTCAAACTCTATTCCATCAACAGAGCAGCTGCTCTGATAACTTCAGATTTACAGATGAGGAAATCAAGGCTCAAAAAGGTTAAGTGACTTACGTGAAGTCCCCATCCAGGTAACCAAATACCTAGTGTACTTTGACTCACATCAGGCCAGTAGGGCAAATAGATAAGAGGGGAAGAGGATGACCACTAATGTTTCCTGCTAAGCCCTGTGCCAGGGACTTTGTCAATGATGGTGGGAATGATGGCAGAAATAACTCAGTGGTTGCATACTGTGTGTCAAGCGCTGTTGTAAGTTCTTTATATGGCATCTCATTTAATTTCCCCAACAACTCTGTGAGGAAGGTATGTTACCATCCCCGTTTCCCAAAGGGAAAAACTGAGGGTTTGCAGGATCAAGTAGTCGGCCAAGGTCTCAGAGCAGGTCATTTGTGGAACCAGGATTCAAACCCTGGCAGTCTGGCACCAGCAGTGGCTCCCATCTACTGCTCCCAATGACCGTCCAAGACCAGTGAGCTTGTCTCCATTTTGCGGTCTTTTTGAGTTAAGAATTAGAGTCACTTTCACACAGTTAGCAAGAGGCACCTAAGTGTCCAACCCAGGTGCATCTGACTAGACTACATCATCTTAAGGGTAGGAGGGCTTAGGCCATGGCACCTGCCAAAATGGGGGATGCCATGACATGTGCATGATGTGAAATACTCACAGGCAAACCTTCTGTTTGCTCTGAACAAGCCTGGCTTGGAAGGAAAAGAAAAGTACACCATACCAAATATGCCAATCAGAAAATAGTCACACTGGCCGGGCGTGGTGGCTCACACCTGGAATCCCAGCACTTTGGGAGGCCGAGGCGGATGGATCGTGAGGTCAGGAGTTTGGGATCAGCCTGGCCAACATGGTGAAACCCTGTCTCTACTAAAAATACAAAAATTAGCTGGGCGTGATGACACGTGGCTGTAATCTCAGCTACTTGGGAGGCTGAATCAGAAGAATTGCTTGAACCCAGGAGGCAGAGGTTGCTGTGAGCTGAGATTGTGCCACTGCACTCCAGCCTGGGCAACAGAGCAAGACTCCATCTCAGTGGGGAAAGAAAAAGAAAAAGAAAAATAGTCACACTGAGAGTCACCCCCTCTTATGTGCAGTGCTCTGGCCTTCCCAAGCACAGTCACCACCCAACACTCCCGCAGTGAGGCATGAATGGGGAAGGAGCTTTGTGACATGGCCTTCAGTCCATTTTCCTGCAGGAGACCCACCCTGGGCCTTCCTCCACTGTACATTTGATTGCTGTTCTCTCTGCTAAGGGCCCCTGCCAGTCCCCACTCCTCACAGCACTTCCTTTGGTATATGTCCGCAGGGATTTACCTGTCCAGGCCAGGACGCTGGTGGACCTGATGAAGAATGACACGGTGGGTCCCTGGGATGGGAGTATGCAAGAGAAATCCCTGGACACAGAAAAGATCAGCTGTGGATTGAGGGGTGGTTGGGAGCCTGGTGTGGGTTTCTAGCAGACACATCTGAAGCCTAAAACACTGCTCCTCTGGAAAGGTGATTCCTATTTGTTCAGTCAGTCGGCTGTTGAAATTAAACATCTATTGTGAGTCAGGCATCAGGCTGGGGCTGGAGATACACAAAAGAATACAACACAGTCCTGTCCTCAAGGAGCTTGGAAGAGGAGACCAATGTGAAGAAGCAAATTATAGAACAGTTGCCACGTGCTCCATCAAAAGGGTTGTGTATAAGACAGGGTGGGGTGCAGGAGGGACCAGCACCTCTGCTTAGGACGGTCAGGGAAGGCTTGAGAAGGAGATTTTGGCTGTTATTCTGGGCACATGGCCTATGGGAGAGCCCTGGTCTGCAAGGAGCAGTACCAAAAAATAAGAGGAGATGTTTGAGCCGGGTTCTGAAAGATGAATATGAGGCTCTCCCTCAAATGAAAGCTTGGATCTCAATTCAGAGGCTGTTTCTAGGTGGGTAAAGTAAAAAGGAAGATTAGGATGAGTTATGTTATATATACTTTAATGTACAACAAAGTCTATTACTGGGAGGTTTTGAGGGTATTTCTACCCTTAATGTCAAACTTTTCTGGATCTTGTTCTCACCTTCCTCCTTCCACCCTCTTTTGGAAGTGCAGATCAGAGAAGTAAAGCTATGTAGGCCTGGGGCAATATAAGAGGCTTGAAGGGCCGTGGCTGCCCTGGGGCCATAGTTTGTGGAATGTGTATGGCTGCACCCTCTCCACACAGCCCTGTGACGTCACGTACTTCTCCAGGTCCTCCTTGGAGGAGACAGATCCCAGAGGTGGCAAAATCTTTTCAGAGCTTGTGCTTAGAGCTACCACCTTACTCTACCCATCCTCTCTGGCTTGACTAGTTCATAGGCAGAGCTAGTCACCAGTGTGAGTACTCCAAATTTGGAGAGTTCCCTCTTAATGAAAGGTGGTCCTTTCTCTGTTAAGGCAAAATTAGAATTCAGGATTTCTAGAAGATTCTGGAACAAACATTCCTGTCCCATGGCCAAGACCAGCTTCCTTATCCCCTCCCCACTTCCTTGCTATGCTGGAGATGGAGGAACAGAGCTCGGAGGGCATCTGTATCCACTCCCACCAGGACACGTGGAAACTGTGACGTGTGTGCTTTTGTGTGTGGACAGAGCCACATGGAAGTTCAGTGATTCTACCTAAAATAACGAACTGTTAGCACCTGTGATCTCAGGAGCCCGAAACCAAGGAACAGAAAATTCGAAAGTCCATGAGACTCTAGTGTGTGAGGACCCATCTTTTCTAGTGTCAAGCATTTTGTATTTTCCTTGGCTTGACTCTGGGACAAGGTGCTTGATTGTGTGTTTCTTATTCATTTCAGAGGATACACTTTCAGGAAGACTGGAAGATAATAACCCTGTTTATAGGCGGCAATGACCTCTGTGATTTCTGCAGTGATCCGGTAGGTCTCCAGGCCCTTTACTCGAGACTCACCCCCAGAGAAGGATTTTCACAGCCCGGTCACTTGCTCTGCCCGGGAGCAGTACAGCTAAGTTGGGACTCAGGCTTGTGGTTTGTCTTGGATCCAGCCTGGGATGAACCCTGAGACTGAGAAGGCATTCACCTCCAGGGAGCCATTCAGCTGGACAAGCAGGATTGGTTAAAAGATTGATCCTGATTAAGTTTCCTATCAAGGGAGCTTGATCATATCATTCTAGAAACCAAGATAACACCCATTGACTAGAAAAATCTTTCCTGTGTTCACAGAGAGTCACAGGTTAGCTCCTTTCCCCAGTCTCCAGCAGCCTTGCCGTCTCCACCTTTGTGCTGTCACTTATATGGAAAGGTCGAGTTCCTGCAGGCATTTGGGCCAGCTTCAGAGCCATGTCATTCTGGGCTGGTGGGAAACCCAAGATCAAGGCTGCTGCTCCATGGATGCTGCATGTCCTCCTGGAACCTCAGTCTCTGAGCTGATAGAAGCCTGACAGGGCATACCCACTAGTCTCCCACCCACGCCTATGCCAGCAGTGTACTAGGAGCAAAGCAGTGGCGAAGGAAACACAGGCCCTGTCCTCAGGAACTCGCACTGCCAGCGGAGAGAGGCACAGGCAATTCATCCTGCACAAGGCAGACATCAGGATGTGGTTGTAGGGTTGCACACAGAAGGGAGGTCTAAAAGCAAAGTTGGCTGGCGTGGTGGCTCACACCTGTAATCCTAGCACTTTGGGAGGCCGAGGCAGACAGATTACCTGAGGTCAGGAGTTCGAGACCAGCCTGGCCAACATGGTGAAACCCCATCTCTACAAAAATACAAAAATTAGCCAGTCATGATGACGAGTGCCTGTAGTCCCAGTTACTTGGGAGGGTGAGGCAGAAGAATCGCTTGAACCCAGGTGGCAGAGGTTGCAGTGAGCTGAGATCACACCACTGCACTCCAGCCTGGGTGACAAAGTGAGACTCCGTCTCAAAAAAAAAAAAAGCAAAGTTGCTGTGGGACCCTGGTGTGTGGGGAAGCGGGGGTTGTTGGAGAGATTTACACAGAGCAGGAGACTTTCCAGCTGGGGCTTGAAGATGAGGAGATTTGTCAGGCAGATAGGGGACCAGCAGAGTCAGGTTTACGAAGTAGTGGTCTTGCTGTGGCCTGTAAGCACCTACCTGGAGGGACGCCCCGGCCCCCAGGCCCCTCACAACCCACTTTCCTGGCATCAAAGTCACCAGGAGTCAGGAGTTTTCAAGCTGTGATCTGAAAGGCCCAGAGGAGAGCCTTGGGGCTGCTGGTGGCCCATGGGGAGGTGGGACCCTGGGCTCCTCCCCTGCTCACGTTAAGTGACACAGCTTTGGTATGTTCCATACAGCAGGGCTTTTGTTTAGATTTCAATCAGAGAAAGAGTTCCACTGCGAGAAAGCTTTAAAACCGCAAATATTGAGATCAGGATAAACAGTTAGAATGTGTTTAGGCTTGGTGTGGTGGGTGTTTCACAGGACCCTCTTCCCCTCTTCCCCTCTTCCCCTCCTCCCCTCCTCCCCTCCTGTTACTGCTTTGATTTGTGTAGGGTGTGCTTTCATACATGTAGGGTGTGCTCAGTAGCCCGAGACACTGAGGCTCCAAGCAAAAGAGATGGGGCCGTAGGACAGAGGCTGCTCAGGTTGCAGGAGATCTTAGAGATCATCTGCTTTGACATCCCCGTATTAGAGGGGCCCAGAGATGTGATGCTCCGGCTCTACAGCTAGTGGATATGGAGTAGGTCCAGAGCTCCACGCAAAAAAACAAAACAAAACAAAACAAAAAGAAAAACGGTATTTTCCTGAGGGCCACAGCCGTGGCAAACCTGCGGATCATGGGGCTGGTGTCGAGGCTGGGGCCCCAAAGACAAACACTGCATTTCAGTATTGCCCGCTGTGACTGAATAGAGAAAGAAGGGGACTCTGGCCAGGTGCAGTGGCTCACACCTGTAATCCCAGCACTTTGGGAGACCGAGATGGATGGATCACTTGAGCCCAGGACCAGCCTGGGCAACATGGTGAAACCCCATCTCTACCAAAAAAAAAAAAAATTAGCCAAGTGTGGTGTCATGTATCCATGGCCCCAGATACTTGGGAGGCTGAGGTGGGAGGATTGCTTGAGCCCAGGAGGTGAAGGTTGCAGTGAGCTGTGATCATGCCACTGCACTCCAGCCCAGAAGGCAGAGGGAGACCATGTCTAAAAAAAAAAAAAAAAAAAAAAAAAAAAAAAGGACCCAAGAGAGAAAGTAGCCCGGTTCTGTAGAGAGATTTGGTGACAAATGGTGTTCAAGGGACACTTCTCTTCCTGCAGGTCCGCTATTCTCCCCAGAACTTCTCAGACAACATTGGGAAGGCCCTGGACATCCTCCACGCCGAGGTACGGAGGCTAGGCGGTGAGACCTAGCCTAGAGGAAGCTCTGGCGTCCTGCTGAGATCTCCCCGGCAGGTCACCTTTGTTGTGGATCCCAGCCCAGATGCATAGATGGGGAGCAGGGACGGTTGGAGGAAGTGGATGGGGGCAGATGGAAGTCCCTAGACCTGAAACTTCAGCAGGAAGAGCAGGTCCCAAACCCAGGTGAGAGCCTGGAGCTGCCCAGCCTCATCCTCTTGGTGACTGATTTTTGCCTTTTCTCAGGTTCCTCGGGCATTTGTGAACCTGGTGACGGTGCTTGAGATCGTCAGCCTGAGAGAGCTGTACCAGGAGAAAAAAGTCTACTGCCCAAGGATAATCCTCAGGTCAGACAGACACTTCTCCCCAATTCTGCTAAGAATCCTCACTGCTAAGGGCAGTGGCACCCTTAGCAAATTCCTTAGAAAACCCAAGGGCCAAAGTGTGAAAGGGCTGTGACCACTCCGTCTTCTAACCTGGAAAGGCCTAAGGGGAGGATATCCCAGGATTTTTCCACCCTGGTATAGGCCTCAGCCCACCTCAGGGTGTGCATGGGGAACTACCCCCGCACCCCACCTCTGTTGCCATGGCAGCCACAAGGCACCCTCCAGGCCTCCAGAGGGAAGAGTAAACGCTAGGAATGGAGTCAAGCTGTGTGGGCGAGGCCCGGGGACCGCCCAGGCCACTGCTGGGACCTGCTTCCAAGTGTGTCCAGAGCTGACCTGTCCCTTCCTAGAGGCCCATCTCTAGGACAGGGGTGCCTCTGGTTGGTATGGGTGTTCCACGTAAAGCATTCACAGATACAGGGCCACTGTCACTAGCCAGAGAAGGAGGTCAAACCAGAATCAGCAGGGTCCAGAGGATGCAGTCCTCCCCAGAGAGTAGAAAGCACTGGTCCTGAGAAGTTGCCTGAGAGGACGTCTTCACCCCTCAGCCTCCAGAGCCAGACAGAGCTGGCTTCCCCATCTAATACAGGCTGAGCATCCCTCATCCGAAAATCTGAAATCTGAAATGCTCCAAAATCCAAAACTTTTTTTTTTTTTTTTTGAAACAAGGTCTCTGTCACCCAGGCTGGAGTACAGTGGTGCGATCTCAGCCCACTGCAGCCTCCACCTCCCAGGTTCAAGCAGTTCTCCCACCTCAGCCTCCTGAGTAGCTGGGATTACAGGCACACCGCCACGCCCAGCTAATTTTTGTATTTTTAGTAGAGACGGGGTTTTACCACGTTGGCCAAGCTGGTCCCGAACTCCTGATCTCAGGTGATCCACCCTCCTCGGCCTCCCAGAGTGCTGGGATTACAGGCGTGAGCCACCGCGCCCGACCCAAAATCCAAAACTTTTAAAATGCTAACATGACACCACAAGGGGAAAATTCCACACCTGACCTCATGTGACAGGCTGTAGTCAAAACACAGGTGCACAGCACGCAGTTTACTCAGCAGCCCCGAAAAGCCCCCTTCAGCTGCGATGCACTATCTTTTCCGGGCATGCCCAGATCCTGTGGCTCAAGCATGCCCACAAAGGGTAGCCAAATGGCACATGTGCAGGCCGGATACTCCAACAACAGGTTCCCCAGGAGGGCTCATGTGGGGCTAAGACCTGCGTGCATTACTCACCTAGTTTTTGCTCATTCTCTGTGTTGTAAAGATGTGGCTGAAAACGATAGCCCTAGGGTAATGCAAATATTCCAAAATCCAAAAAGAAAAAAAAATCTGAAATGCTTCTGGCTTAAAGCATTTCAGATAAGGGAGACCCAGCCTGTATCACACATCTCCAGGACGGTCTGGAATAAGACGTTTCTCTAAGTGAAGCATGAATGTTTCCCACAGCCTTCCTTCCTGCAAGTTCTCCTCTGGACTGTTAGCTGAGGTCACTGAGGCTGTGCTCCCCTACCCTGCCCCCCAGCTCTGTTACTCGGTACAGGTCCCCATCCCAGCCCTGAGCACATCACATGGTAATTCTTCATGTGCCTCTCTCCCCACAGCCTGTGAACTCAGTCTGAGTCACTGCTAGCACGGTGTAGGGGCTCAGCTGCTGTTTGCTGAATGACTGAATAATTCGCATGGGCCAGACTTGATCTTGGAAGTTAAGGGGTACCTTTCCTGCTCCTCTGCAGATCCACGCCATGCCTCACCTGGGGGACCCAAACTGCACAGGTCCCCTGGAGAAGCCCTCACGGTGCTGTGAGCAGAGACAGGATGGCTGCTGGGTGACACGTGCCTATGAACACAGCTGGTGTCAGGCATGCTATTTCCAACTGCTGACTCATCCCCTGGCTCCCACTTTCTCCAGTCACTGGGCCACACAGGGGATCAGTGTCTTCACTCCATTTCAGAGCAGCTTACCAGAAAGCCTCTTGCTACCCATCCCGGCAGGGTTTTTTAGACCTTTCAAACTAAAGGTTCAGAATAGACATTTGCCAGGCCCATTCACAGGTCTGAGATGGCCAAGTCACTGAATGTCAAGGTTGGATAGACTCAGATCACCTTCTCCTGCCGCCTCTGCAGTGCCCTGCACTCCCCGCCTCTCCACTGTTTCATCGGGTGGCTGTGCTTTCCTCTGCAGTACTGAGTCTACCCAGAGCCATCCCTGCTGTTATCACCTCATCCCCCTGGACCAAAAGCCCAGATGTGCCAGGTAGCTGGCCAGGTCAGAGATGCAGACTGGATGGAAGCAGTTTAATATAGAGATTTAATATAGAGATTAAGAGCTCAGGTTCAGAGCCAGGCAGACTTGAGTTCAAGTCCTAGCTCCCACACTCAGCACCCATGCAACCTTGAGAAAGTTACTCAACCACTCTGAGCCTCGGTTTCCTCATCTCTAAAACAGGGATAATGAGAATACCACTTCTAGAATGGCTGGGAGGACTAAACAGGTTAATACCCATAAAGTTATTATTGCAGTGCTTGGTATACCTTTCAATGTTAATTATTCAGTAATAACTACTAAAATACATTCAAATCAGTGTATCTCAGCAATTATTATTGTTGCCACTGAAGCATGCCTCATCCACACAGCACTTTCCTCAGACAGCCCCAAGGTGAGTCGGCTCCATAAAAGTCACTCCTACAGATGGCAGAAGAAGTCTATTTCATTTTCAAGAGCAAATCCAGGTCTAGGAATTTTTCTTTTTTCCTTTTTTTTTTTCTTTAGAGAGAGAGTCTTACTCTGTCACCCAGGCTAGAGTGCAGTGGCGCAATCTCAGCTCACTGCAACCTCCGCCTCCCAGGTTCAAGCGATTCTCATGCCTCAGCCTCCTGAGTAGCTGGGACCACAGGCATGCAGCACCATGCCCGGCTAATATTTTATATTTTTAGTAGAGACGGGGTTTTGCCGTGTCAGCCAGCCTGGTCTTGAACTCCTGACCTCAAGGGATCTGCCCACCTCGCCCACCAAAGTGCTGGGATTACAGGCGTGAGCCACCGCGCCTGGCCTGGAAATTTTCTTTAGCTTCGTTTGGTGTGGTCAGCAGGTCAGCCAGCCAGGCTCCTCATTAGCACGGATTTCTGAACTCCAAGTTAAAAGAAATGTATTGAGTCTCAAGCCAACGTTTCTGCATCCCTTATTCAGGATGGTGATCTTGTTGCAGTGAGGGTTTCTCTTTGGTTTGGTCTGCAGGTCTCTGTGTCCCTGTGTCCTGAAGTTTGATGATAACTCAACAGAACTTGCCACCCTCATCGAATTCAACAAGAAGTTTCAGGTAAGCTGGGAAGGTTCTGAGACTTCCCAGAACTGCTGTGTGATTTGATTCCTCTGTCTAGAGAACAAGTCAATGCTTCAGTAATTTTGACCCTGTGTGGGCGATGACCACTGACTAGTTTGCTGATTTTAAAACACCCTGAGACACAGCGGGGGCTGCTATTTGGTTTGTTTGAATCGCACCACAGAACCAAGTCCCTGAACACGAGCCACTGAATCTCAGTTCCTGGTCGTTACATGAAATGAACGTTTCCACTTGTCCATGGCAAACATGGATCATCGAAAGAAGTTTCAGAGCGGATCTATCCAGATCCGAACCTCGACTCTGCTCACTGGTTGTGGAACATTAGACATGTGGGTGATGAAACTTCTCTGAACTTCCAGCTCCTGGGTGGGAAACGGAGGCTGAAAGGACCTCCCTCCCTCGAGGGTCTCCAGGGTTCAGTGAGATAAGGTGCATTCCCTCTGCCCTCCGCTCCGATAGAATGGGTGTTCTTGGGGAGCACAAGGAGAAAGAAAGTCAGGAGATCATCTCCATCTTGTGAGTTGTTCGTTTTAGTCCTTTCTCTAGCATATCTTTGACCAGAACAGCTGACTCCCTTAAAGATCGAGTTTCTCCCCAACAAAAAATTTGTCCAGTCACTCAAAGAGGACAATGGTAGGCCTTTCTTCTAGACTAGGCTGCAAACAGCTGCCAGAGTGGATCCATCCTTCCAGGAGTCCATGGACTCCTTGGGGACGGCACCATTTCCCTGCAGACCATTTTGGGGGCAGCTATACCTGCCAGGTGTATCAGGGCTCAGGGAAATGAACCTGTATTTATTATCCTTTGTGTCTACTACCTAGCACTCGGGATGACTCCCCAGCTGGACTTCCTTTATTTTATTGTATTTTATTTATTATTTATTTATTTATTTATAGTGAGACAGGGTCTCACTTTGTTACCCAGCCTGGAGTGCGGTGGCACAATCTCGGCTCACTGCAGCCTTGACCTCCAAGCCTCAAGTGATTCTCCTGCCTCAGTCCTCCAAGTAGCTGGAACTACAGGTGTGTGCCACCACACCTGGCTACTTTTTGTATTTTTAGTAGAGATTGGGTTTCACTATGTTGCCCAGGCTGGTCTTGGACTCCTGCACACAAGCAATCCACCTGCCTCAGCCTCCCAAAGTGCTGGGATTGCAGGCGTGAGCCACCGCGCCAAGCCATACTTCCTTCTGCTGTGAGCAGGCACCTGGGACTCTGGGGGAGGAAGTCCCTGGCCCACATCAGAAGAGGGAAAACAGCTGAGGTTATGGCCATGAGAGCAACCCTGTTTCAATTGGGGTTATTGGGTGCACGCAACTAAAGTTCATGCAGTTTCTGGCTAATTTGAACAGACTTAATATTTACACAGAATCTCTGACAGAGCTAGAGAGCTAGGGTCAGGAGGTAAGCCATGAGGAATCATGGAATCCTGGAATTCTAGGGGCCAAGCCATAAGAATCAAAATCAGGGCTGGGTGATTCATGCCTATAATCCCAGCACTTTGGGAGACGGAGGCGGGTGGATCACTTGAGGTTAGGAGTTCAACCTGGCCAACATAGTGAAACCCTGCAAAAAACACCAAAATTAGCTGGACGTGGTGGCACATGCCTGTAGTCTCGGCTA